>NW_027442217.1:300000-378974 GCF_048569485.1 Anomaloglossus baeobatrachus
AAATATTCGGTCAGGGCAAGAAGAGGCTCGGTCTGAGGGGGAGGGGAGTGCAAACACAACAATTGATGATGAAGTTCTAGATCCCACCTACTGTCAACCCCCAGTCAGGCACTCGAGGAGGTCAACAGAGGCGGTGGAGGAGGATGCAACCGACGACAAAGTTACCTTGCGCCTTCCTGGACAGAGTCGGAGCACTGGTAGCACGTCTACAACTGCATCCTCAGCCACCACTCTGCCTATGAGCATTATTCGGGGTGGATCAACAGGTCGCATGGCCTCTAAGCCTTGCCTAGCCTGGTCCTTTTTTGACATAGAAAAAGATCGCCCAAATCATGTGATATGTAAAATTTGTCATGATTCTCTTAGTAGAGGTCAAAACCTCAGCACTTTGACAACTTCTTCCATGAATCGTCACATGAATAAATATCATAGGTCCCGGTAGGAAGCTCACTGTGCTGCAATGCTGCAAGAGCGAACCATCCACCGCCCGCCCCTTCCAGTGCATCCGCGCGCTCTTCATCTTCTAGGACTGTGGGGACAGCTGTCACACCTGTTTTTCCACGCCAAACTTCCACCACTGTAACCGCAACAGGCAGTTTGCTTGTAAGGTCGTCAGTTGGTTTGGAAGGGGAAACAAGTGAGTGTGTACAGCTCTCTCAGACATCGATAGCACCAACGTTGGATGAAGGCAACATCATGTCTCCGCCTGCACTTTCCTCACAAACCTGCATTTTTCCAGGGACACCCTACTCAACACCGTCTACACACAGCAGCCAGATCTCTGTCCCTCAGATGTGGTCAAATAAAAGGCCACTTCCTCCGACCCATGACAAAGCTAAGAGGTTGACTCTATCCCTCTGTAAGCTGTTGTCTACCGAAATGCTGCCTTTCCGCCTAGTGGACACACAGGATTTTAGAGACCTTATGTCTGTCGCTGTGCCCCAGTACCAGATGCCTAGTCGCCACTACTTCTCTAAGAAAGGTGTGCCCGCGCTACACCAGCATGTCGCACACAACATCACCGCTTCCTTGAGAAACTCTGTGTGTGAACGGGTGCATTTCACCACCGATACTTGGACCAGTAAGCATGGACAGGGACGTTACATGTCGCTGACTGGGCACTGGGTAACTATGGTGATAGATGGTGAAGGGTCTGCTGCACAAGTCTTGCCGTCCCCACGACTTGTGTGTCAATCCTCTGTCTGTCCAAGTTCCTCCACAGCTTCTGCATCCTCCACCTCATCTGGGTCCTCCACCTCCGCCCCAAGCCTGCCTGGTCAGGCCACCAGCGTTCTCACTGCGCAGAAGGAATCACGCACGCCTCATTACTATGCTGGCAGCAGAGCGCAACGGCATCAGGCGGTCTTTAGCTTGACATGTCTTGGGAATAAGAGTCACACAGCTGAGGAGTTGTGGTCAGCTCTGCGGTCCGAGTTTAATAAATGGTTGTCTCCACTCAATCTGCAGCCTGGTAAGGCCGTGTGCGACAATGCTGCAAACCTGGGTGCGGCACTTCGCCTGGGCATTGTGACACACGTACCTTGTATGGCTCACGTGTTGAACCTTGTCGTCCAGCAATTTTTAACACACTATCCCGGCCTAGATGGCCTTCTGAACAGGGCACGAAAACTGTCAGCTCACTTCCGCCGTTCAAGCGCCGCAGCAGAGCGACTTGCATCGCTCCAGAAGTCTTTCGGCCTGCCGGTTCATCGCCTGAAATGCGATGTGGCGACACGCTGGAATTCAACTTTCCACATGTTACAGCGACTGTGGCAGCACCGCAGAGCCCTGGTGCAATACGTCATGACGTATAGCCTGGGCCAACGAGATGCAGAGGTGGGGCAGATCACCCTGATGGAGTGGTCTCAGATCAAGGACCTATGCACCCTTCTGCACAGTTTCGACATGGCGACGAATATGTTTAGCTCTGACAATGCCATTATCAGCATGACGATTCCAGTCATTTACATGCTGGAGCACACGCTAAACACTATTCGGAGTCAGGGGGTGGGACAACATGAAGGGGAGGGACTACAGGAGGATTCATATGCGCAAGGGACAACAACATCACCAAGGTCCAGACGTTCATCATCACCAACGCAGCAGGCATGGGACCATGGGGAACAGGGATCGACAAGGGCGCATAGTAGCAGGCGAAATGTTGAGCAAGGTGCAGGAGAACATGAAGAAATGGAGGACGAACTGTCCATGGACATGGAAGACTCAGCGGATGAGGGAGACCTTAGTCAAATTTCAGTTGAAAGAGGTTGGGGGGAGATGTCAGAGGAAGAAAGAACGGGTAGCACCTCTATGCCACAAACACAGCGTGGACTTGGTCCGCATGGCTGCGCAAGACACATGAGTGCCTTTTTGTTGCTCTACCTCCAACATGACAGTCGTATTGTCAAAATTAGAAGTGATGATGACTACTGGATTGCCACACTATTAGATCCCCGGTACAAGTCCAAATTTTGTGACATAATTCCAGCCATAGAAAGGGACGCACGTATGCAGGAGTATCAGCAGAAGCTGTTACTCGATCTTAGCTCGGCTTTTCCACCAAACAACCGTGCAGGTGCAGGGAGGGAATCTCCCAGTTGTAACTTGACAAACATGGGACGGTCTCGTCATCTTCAACAGTCTACCCGTACCAGTAGGACCGTATCTGGTGCCGGTAACAGCAATTTTATGGAATCTTTTCATAATTTTTTTAGACCCTCTTTTGCAAGGCCACCAGAGACAACAAGTCTGACACATACTCAACGGCTGGAGAGGATGATACAGGAGTATCTCCAAATGAACATCGATGCCATGACTGTGCAACTGGAGCCTTGCTCCTTTTGGGCTTCAAACCTAGAAAAATGGCCAGAGCTCTCCAGTTACGCCTTGGAGATTTTGTCGTGTCCAGCTGCCAGCGTTGTCTCTGAACGTGTATTCAGTGCTGCTGGGTGTGTGCTGACAGATAAGCGCACGCGTCTGTCCAGTGACAATGTCATCAAAATGAACAAGTCATGGATCCATAAGGAATTTACTACCCCTGTGTCATCCTGGGGAGAGTAAATGCTTGTTGATTTGGAATGTGCTTGATGCAAATCAAAACATCCTGTTTGCAACTAGGGCCCAAGTGCTGCCACTGATGGGGTGGGTGTCTGTGTGGCCCAATTTTTGGAAAAAAGGGAGACTCCGCTTGGAGTAACCCTTGCTTGCTGTGTTTTTAAAAGAAGCCAAGATGAACAGAGCTGGGATCAGGAAAGACTTTGCTACCTACCCCGGTGTCATCCTGGGGACGGTTAAGAATAGCGTATTTTTGAATGTGCTTGATGCAAATGTAGCTGTGAAGTGTACAACTGGGGCACAACTGCTGCCACTGAAGGGGTGGGTGTGTGTGGGGCCCAATTTTTGGAAAAAAGGGAGACTCCGCTTGGAGTAACCCTTGCTTGCTGTGTTTTTAAAAGAAGCCAAGATGAACAGAGCTGGGATCAGGAAAGACTTTGCTACCTACCCCGGTGTCATCCTGGGGACGGTTAATTATGGCGTATTTTTGAATGTGCTTGATGCAAATCAAAACATCCTGTTTGCAACTAGGGCCCAAGTGCTGCCACTGATGGGGTGGGTGTCTGTGTGGCCCAATTTTTGGAAAAAAGGGAGACTCCGCTTGGAGTAACCCTTGCTTGCTGTGTTTTTAAAAGAAGCCAAGATGAACAGAGCTGGGATCAGGAAAGACTTTGCTACCTACCCCGGTGTCATCCTGGGGACGGTTAATTATGGCGAATTTTGGAATGTGCTTGATGGAAATCAAAACATCCTGTTTGCAACTAGGGCCCAAGTGCTGCCACTGATGGGGTGGGTGTCTGTGTGGCCCAATTTTTGGAAAAAAGGGAGACTCCGCTTGGAGTAACCCTTGCTTGCTGTGTTTTTAAAAGAAGCCAAGATGAACAGAGCTGGGATCAGGAAAGACTTTGCTACCTACCCCGGTGTCATCCTGGGGACGGTTAATTATGGCGTATTTTTGAATGTGCTTGATGCAAATCAAAACATCCTGTTTGCAACTAGGGCCCAAGTGCTGCCACTGATGGGGTGGGTGTCTGTGTGGCCCAATTTTTGGAAAAAAGGGAGACTCCGCTTGGAGTAACCCTTGCTTGCTGTGTTTTTAAAAGAAGCCAAGATGAACAGAGCTGGGATCAGGAAAGACTTTGCTACCTACCCCGGTGTCATCCTGGGGACGGTTAATTATGGCGTATTTTTGAATGTGCTTGATGCAAATCAAAACATCCTGTTTGCAACTAGGGCCCAAGTGCTGCCACTGATGGGGTGGGTGTCTGTGTGGCCCAATTTTTGGAAAAAAGGGAGACTCCGCTTGGAGTAACCCTTGCTTGCTGTGTTTTTAAAAGAAGCCAAGATGAACAAGTCATGGGTCAGCAAAGACTTTATCTACCTACCCCGGTGTCATCCTGGGGACGGATAAGAATGGCGTATTTTTGAATGTGCTTGATGCAAATCAAAACATCCTGTTTGCAACTAGGGCCCAAGTCCTGCCACTGATGGGGTGGGTGTCTGTGTGGCCCAATTTTTGGAAAAAAGGGAGACTCCGCTTGGAGTAACCCTTGCTTGCTGTGTTTTTAAAAGAAGCCAAGATGAACAGAGCTGGGATCAGGAAAGACTTTGCTACCTACCCCGGTGTCATCCTGGGGACGGTTAATTATGGCGTATTTTTGAATTTGCTTGATGCAAATCAAAACATCCTGTTTGCAACTAGGGCCCAAGTGCTGCCACTGATGGGGTGGGTGTCTGTGTGGCCCAATTTTTGGAAAAAAGGGAGACTCCGCTTGGAGTAACCCTTGCTTGCTGTGTTTTTAAAAGAAGCCAAGATGAACAGAGCTGGGATCAGGAAAGACTTTGCTACCTACCCCGGTGTCATCCTGGGGACGGTTAAGAATAGCGTATTTTTGAATGTGCTTGATGCAAATGTAGCTGTGAAGTGTACAACTGGGGCACAACTGCTGCCACTGAAGGGGTGGGTGTGTGTGGGACCCAATTTTTGGAAAAAAGGGAGACTCCGCTTGGAGTCACCTTGCGGTGTTTTACATGATTTTAGAATGGCGTGCCATGCCTATATCTGTGTGTCCTCCTCTTTTTCCTTGTCCAGCTGTTTTGTTTTCGCATGAGTATATGTCCTTGTCACTTTCCCATGTGTTTGTGTTGTGTTGTGAGTTGTTTGTCACCTTTTGGACACCTTTGAGGGTGTTTTCTAGGTGTTTTACTGTGTTTGTGATTGCCTGCCATTGTTTCCTATTGGCTCGAGTTCGGTTCGTCGAACGTTCGACGAGCCGAACTCGAACGGGAGCTCCGTTCGGCGAACCGACCTCGAGCCGAACCGGGACCGGTTCGCTCATCTCTACTCCTGGACATAGCATTCGAATTACCAGGTCCCTGAAGGCTGAAATGCGTAGTGGCCGGAAATCATGAACAATTACAATGGGCGTATGTGCTGTAGATCCTGCGTCAGTTGTAGCTTGGAACTTTGTCTTTTCACGGATTTGCCCGTCTCTCATGGTGTTGGGCTATTTTCGGATCAAAATGGTGTGTCCCTCCTTGGCCCGTATCATGGGTTATTTCAGGGGCAAATTTAACTCTCTTAGCACTTTTCTCCTTAATTGTGGCCGTTGAATTGTGGGGTCAAGGTCTATCCAACCAGCATATTTGTTGTTTTTCAGACAATTTAGGGCTCGTGCATAGTAATAATAACACAGGTTTCCAAGGGTAAAAATTTTTGAAAGATGTGATTTTTTTCATACTTTTGATCATTGGACTCAGTAAAAATATTGAAAAAATATCATCACGTACAGTTTTTTCACAAACACTGATTCTATAGGTGTTAGGGCCAGGTGGACGGGCAGACCCAGGAGGTGGATCCACTGGGCCGAACACCTTAATGAAGGCAAGGGGTCCGGTAGCCGGAGCACTACGGGTAGCAGGACAGTCCGTGCAAAAGAGTGGAATGGAGAAGTCCCTGGGACCACGGAGTCACTGATGGTAGTCCGGGTGACGGAGCTCAGGTTCGGAGGCCGAGATGTCAGGCAGAGTCCGGAACCGATGGAGCGAGAGGACGGGTCACCACAGGGATCAGAGATGGTACGGACTGACGGGATGGCAGATAGTCAGCGTTCGGGGTTCGGGAATCGGCAGGACCGGATGGCGAGGCAGGAGCGGCTCTAGAAGAGAGATAGGTAAGTATATCACAGAGACACAAGGAGACCTGACTCCTAGCTTAGGAAACACGAAGAACAGGCCCCGCCCACTTGGACATTAAACCCCTTTATACCCTGTACCTGTGTGTTCAATTTCCTGTCAGTGGACGCTGGCCCTTTAAGAGAGGGTCAATGACCGCGCGCGCGCCCTAATGCGCATGCGCGAGGCCCGGGTGCCAGAAGCCAGAGCAGGGAGCGGTGTATAGGAAGCAGGGGAGCCGGCCTGGAGCAGGGCTGCCGACGGGCGCCGGGAGCGGGGACCGGGCCGCCTGGGGACCGCAGGTGGTGGAGGCTGGAGACCGTGGAGCGGGGGATGTCTGCCAGAGGAGCCGGGGAGCGAAGCAGGGGACCCGGAGAGCGTGACAATAGGTTTCCAAAAGGTTAGAATTCTGAAAAGATTCCCTCCATACTTTTCTGAAGATGGTGCTCTAGTGTATTCAAGCGATGTTCCTGTGCTGATGGAAAATGTAACATTAAGTACAATGTGAGCGAGTGGAGACACGTCATTGTTTCATCCAAAAAGTCTGAAAGCTGTGCTACTGCTCAATGGCAGTAAGTATTCTTCAGTGTGTGTAGGGCATGTGTCGCGGGCAGAGGGGCCACGCACGCTACGCTCGGGTTCGGGGACTTCTGCTGCTGCTGCTGCTCGGTGGCTCGAGCGGAGGGCCAGATCCGGGGACTCGAGCAGCGCTCCTCGCCCACGAGTGAAAAGGGGGTGGTTTGTTTGGGGAGATAGTTAGTGACGTCACCCACAGGTCGTGGTGATAATGGGCACCACCACTGCTGGTGACGGGGATCCCGGGAGCGATGGCAGGGAGCAGCTAGGATGTTGGTTCCCCCTCCGTGGGTAGGGGTTGGTGATCCCGGGGCCCGGTGGCGGTACGGGGAGGCTGGATGGCTGGGGTGTACGTACCGAGGGAGCCCGTTTGCCCGCAGGCGCTGGCCCTTGGATCTCTAGCCTATGGCGGTGGCTTTTTATCCTCACGGTGTGGACGGTTGCCTTCTGTCGGGTTTTGGGTGTTAGGGAACCCCTGGGATTCCGGTCACTCTCGGATTTGACCATTGTCGGCGGCTCCTAGCCTGGTCAGGGTCCAATGGCCCTGCCTTTGTGCTTGGTACAGATCCGCTCACCGGTTCAGTTTTCCTCGGGTCACCGCCCGTCCCCGGTCCTACGGTTCAGCTGACTTGTACCACCTCCTGCAGACGGCCACCACCGTCTGCCGACCTTGCTGACAGTGCCTGGGCTCCTACCCAGACACTAACAGTTTCTGTCCTCTCACTTTCCACTACAAAACTAAACTAACTGCTTTTCCCGCCTCCAGGCCTGTGAACTCCTCGGTGGGTGGGGCCAACCGCCTGGCTCCGCCCCACCTGGTGTGGACATCAGACCCTGGAGGAGGCAACAAGGATTTTGTGTGACTGATGTAGACTATCCAGGGGAGGGGGTGTGTGTGATTTTGTGTTTGTGACTACCTGGCTAGTCCAGGGCGTCACACATGCTATGCACTTGGAAGAAAGCTGTGAGAATTTAGACTTTATTCTCAAGAAACTTAACTACAAGGAGCATGGATGGTCAATATGTGGTGGTCTAAAAATGTTCTCATTGCTTCTTGGGCAGCAAGGAGGATATATTAAATACCCATGCTGTTCTGCCTCATGGCAGCCTGCTAATAGTCATTCATTGAAATTTCTGTTACAACCCCTAGAGGTCATTGTTATTCTTTTGAATTGCTGAGTTTCCCTTTAAGCTAAATGTATTCTGGGTAAGGAATGCCTCCCTGAGCTGAGAAGAAGCCTGCAGCCATTTTCTCTTTGGATTTGTCAGGAAAGGACATGCCGACTTACCTCTCTGTACATTCACCCCTGCCTAGTGTAATCCGGTGAGCAAAGCAAATTACATGTGTTAGTGATAGAATCCTAGATGGAAGAGTGTAGTAAATGCATTGTACATTGTACTTCTACACCTTTAGTGTCATCCCTGTCTTGTTTGTCTAGATAAGATTTCTATGTATTGCAGATGCAGTGACCTTTCACCTACATTCTCGTAAGAACTGCATCTCATGTACTGTTATGCTATGTTAACTCTGTATTAACACTGTACTGACTGTAATCATTTTCTTGTTATAGTTTTTACCCGTATAAAACAGTATCTTGGATATACCGTATTCTGTCTTCAACTGCATCTTGGATATTCCTATATTCACTGTATATTCCATGTATACTGCAATCAAGTTCACGTTACCAGCTAATAAATCAAGGCTATTGAACTCCACAGTCTGTTTATTTGAAATGTGAACTAGGGTTTAGCTGTATGCTAGAGATTCACAGCATTACGTAAAAGAAGGCAGAACACATGCTTTTTGTGTGAATTGGAAAGCCAGGTTAGGACTCTTCACTGGAGCAAAAAAAATTGGCCAACAAGAACATCTTTGTAACCGGGACTCAAGAACATTGTTGCATAAAGCTTAGTTGATCCCACCTAAAGTTCTCTTGCCACCACTCCACTGTAAGCTTGGACTGATGAAGCTGTTTGTGAAAGCGCTACTGAAAGAAGGAGAGATGTTTAAGTACCTGTGTACCAAGTTTCAGGGACTGTCAGAATCAAGTCTGAAGGAAGGTGTGATGCCCTGGCAAAACCAGGTAGTTACAGATAGGCCCCCGCACAACACCTTTCCTCACTTAGGAAACACACAGCCGACCTGAAACCCTAGTCACCTAGGACCCTGAAGCCAGGACCGAAACCAGCGGCCTAGCTAATTAAATGATTGAGGGCAGGATTATAGGTCCTATCCCACCTAAAGTCCCTCAAAGAAGACAACAGCCCACTGATAGGGATAAGGCCACCGCCAGGGCCCTTAGATCCCACGGGCCAGCGCCTGCGGGCACGGCTCCTTAGGCCATATCCAGCCGGGAGCGGACTCCTGAGTTCCAGACCAGGCAGTCCACCATACACAAAAACAAGTGCAGAGTAAAGGACAGCGACCACCAGCCTGGGTGGGGGACCTGAATGCAACCGGCCGGGGCGGCAGGCCACCAGCACCTTTGGTTTACCGAAAGACTCGTGTGATTCATTTACTGTGAGTAACCAAACATCCCCCTGCTTGCTCAGGCGCGCCGGCCCTTGCCATCTCCATACCCTGCACAAAGACACTGGGCCCCGGGGCAATCATCCCTACACACGGAGGGGTTAACATCCAGCTGCCACTACATCTCTCCCGGGTATCCCATAACGGCAGCGGTGGTGTCCCACCTCACCACACACCGTTGGTGGCGTCACAAACTTAATACGGCCTAGCCCATACATCTACATTCCTCCTTTTATTCGACATGTCCGCGAGACCCCCGGGTCGAGCCACTCTCTTAGAAGGTCTGGATCCGACCAACGGCGGCTGCTGGCACAGGGGCAGCACAAAAGCATTTTTGTGGGTTCGGATATTCAGAAACCCATGAATGAAGGATGACGTGTTTTAAACAATAATGAAAACTGTTGAAAAAAGGGCTTGGGACTCTTTGAAAGAAGCAATAAATACGTTTCTAGGTAACAACAAAGAATCAAAATTTAAGTCCATCGTTGAGAACATGCTGAAACGTTTCAAAGCCTTGGGTTGTCTAATGAATTTGAAGTTACATTTTTTACATTCCTATTTGGACTACTTGTCTGAAAACCTTGGTGCTGGTGGGAAGAACAAGAAGGTTTTCATCGGAATATCAAGGAGATGGAACGACGATACCAAAGTAAATGAAACGTGAACATGATTGCCGGATGCTTCACAGAGAAGATCCACAGGCCTTCTATAAGAGAAAAGGGGGATTTAGAGAAAAGGAAAAAGTGCAAGAATAAATTTCTAATAAAGTTGCAGAATGACTGTACAATAAATAAATGTATTTTATATATAAAATTGTGAATATTTTTGGTTACAATAAGTATTTTTCTTGTTCATGTCACTTGTATGTAACTTCACACATGGATTGTACAAAATCAATATTTGATGGTTAAAAAAAAATATTTATTTTTTTTTTAAATCAGGACATTAGAAAACATAATAATCAGTCACTGGATTTGAAGTTTCATAAACCAAAATTTTACATAGCTGTGTAATTTGTCGGGCACCCACCGACAATAGAATAGCGCCAGATTTAGGAAGCTGGCTGAGGTCTGCAAAGTCTGTAGCCAGGTGACAAAATTGTCCAACCTGGGTTTCTTCCTTAAGTAGTCTCTGGTATGATGATATGGCATAATCCTGGCAGCCGGAGTCGAAATCCCTAGATTGCGGTTATGATCTCCAATCGGAATTGGAGCCCCTAGATTGAAGCCATGTAGCCAAGTGATCCTCTAGTTGAAGCCAAAGTCCCTAGACCGAGTCCACAAGGCATCAAGCTGCATGGATAATGTTCATTTAAATGATGTGGATAGAAAGACTGAAGATATCTACATGTAGTCTGAAATCCATCATGAATCAATACTATTTTACACAGTCATAAGCAGCCCATGGGCATTCACCTGCATTCAAACCAATAACAGCTCATAGACCAGACAATCCATCTACCACTGGACCAAAGACAGGAAGTTAAATCCACTGCCTGCGGTAACCAACTTAATCCTATAGGCTACTCACACAACAAACCCAACAGAAAGGAAAAAAACATGGCTTCGATTATCCATCCAATGAAAACGCATAACCATTGTGAGCCATTGGACAATGCAATTGGACACTTGGTGACATGGTGCACGGCCCAATGAATCAAGTCTTTACTTCATATTCACGGTTTAAGCCCTTGGGTTCTAATATGCCCAGAGTACATATCCAGAAAGATTCTCTTTCTTTGAGCTAAACACAAGTCAACAATACATTGTAAGCAGATTCTATTACCAGTCCCACACCATTTTGTGACGCATAATCACACAGTGATCCAATTAAGATTCCAAGTCATCGAACATGTCCAAGCCATACGCAGAGGAGGCAATAGAATTAGGAAGCTCAAAGAAAGGGAATCTTTCTGGATATATACTCTGGGCACATTGGAACCCAAAGGCTTAAACCATGAATATGAAGTACAGACTTGATTCATTGGGCCATGCATGGACATAATGGACATAATTCTAATAGGCAGGACAGGTAATAAGGAGCACAAGTTATATGCTAAAATGTGTTGTGTGACAAGACAGACACAGGAAAGGACATGATAACAGGTGTAGGGACCAACAAGGTGAGACAAGGGGTATCAGGATAGGGTCAAGTAGGTATGAATGTAGTAATGGGGCAGGCATAGAGAATTGTATGTGAATGTGAATTACAATAAATCACTAAGGAAAGGAATATGTGAGTGTGTGCCTAATGTAAACTAATATTGTACTGGCAAAATTATAGATGGAAAGGGAGAAGGGGAGGGGGGAGAGAGGAGGCTGTAATTGACTACAAGGGTATGAGTTATGAGTGATCATAGGGATAGTGTTACATAAGTGGAAATACCTATGGAGGACCGGATGTGTAAGCGCATACCTTATACAAACCTATAGAGTGCTGATGGGTGAGAGTGTGATGTTAGATATAAGACATCCTATAGTGAATAGTGAGCCGTAATCAAGTGCAACAGGGATATTTCACGTGACTATGGGAACCTGGAAGGTAAAGAAAGGGGAGAAAAAACTGTTAGACAAGGTAATCAGACATAATGTAACCAGTTGATCAGACATGATCACCTGGTTTGAGACCCCCTGCCTTACACTATATAGATATCATGTTCATTCCCCATCTATCTTGCTCAGGAGAGCATCTCCCTCCCCCGGCACCAAGAGCAGCTCATACTGAATTGTTACATTGACTAGTAACACTGCACACAGAAATGCACCTTAATATTCCACTGTTAACCCTTTCCTCCCAGCAGTAACACACAACTCCTCACCTTGATATCATGGTGATTTATGGTCAGAATGACTTCAATGCGATCAGTGATTTCTATTCTAGCTCTGCTCACATAGATTTTATATCCACACTCAACTATAGGCCGTTCTTCATATTTTGGGGGCTTTTAGTCAGATATACTAGTTTGTGCCTGTATAGTATTGGTGTAGATGGGAGTGTAGGGCATGGGTTACATGGCACTGTGGTGGAATACTGATGGGAGGTATTGGTGCTGTGTTTGATGCTTCTACTGGGTATTTTCCTACAAATACTGGAACAGCTCACTGCTTAGAATGATCCTTCCCAGCTCTATAATATATTATATATACCCCCACAATGCAGGCTCACACACACATTTGTCTCAAGTGTGTTGTAGGGACACAGATACAGTCTTGGTCATGTGACTAAAGGCTACTTTACACACTGCGATATCGGTCCCGATATCGCTAGTGTGGGTACCCCGCCCCCCATCTGTTGCGCGACACGGGCAAATCGCTGCCCATGCCGCACAACACCGACCAGACCCGTCACACATACTTACCTGCCCGGCGACGTCGCTGTGTCCGGCGAACCGCCTCCTTTCTAAGGGGGCGGTCCGTGCGGCGTCACAGCGACGTCACTGAGCGACCGCCCAATAGCAGCGGAGGGGCGGAGATGAGTGGCCGGAACATCCCGCCCACCTCCTTCCTTCCTCATAGCGGCTGGGAGGCAGGTAAGGAGAGGTTCCTCGTTTCTGCGGTGTCACACGGAGCGATGTGTGCTACCGCAGGAGCGACGAACTACATCGTTACTGCTGCAGTAACGATAATCGAGAATGGAGACCCATGTCACCGATGAGCGATTTTGCACGTATTTGCAACGATGCAAAATCGCTCATCGGTATCACACGCAGCAACATCGCTAATGCGGCCGGATGTGCGTCACAAATTCCGTGACCCCAACGACTCTGCATTAGCGATGTCGCAGCGTGTAAAGCCCCCTTTAGTGGGAGTGGTGTACAGGGTCTTAGCAGTAAAGAGTATTCCATATTTCTGCCAGATACCCACAGAGATATTGAAATCTGAAAAAAGAGACTTCTGCTCATTGAAGGTAAGAACTACTCACATAGCGTTCAGCTCCACAGCAAACGAGTGCTCTAGCACTGGCATCTCAGCAGGGATATTCCCCTACTACACATGTGTGTCTGGGTCGCTGTGACAGTTTACAGGACATAACTCAGGGCACCTAGACAGAAGGCAGAGGGACTACTTTCTATTTCTGGTGTAGAGCTTAGTACAATATATATATATTTATACTATTACATGGGACACATGTACCTTGTATTACCATTATTCGCTGTATATGAACCCCTTTTCTCCGGGCATTATTTGTCTATAGCATTTTTCACGAACCTGAGGCAACTGAGAACCCTTCAGTGAAGGAATTCCACTAACCCTCACAATACCTACCAGGGGCCTCCCTGCAGTAACTCAGGTAGTTGTACCCATTCTCTTTCCGCATTCTATGTGTTCTTCTTCTTTCTTCTTTTTTTTCTTTTTTCTTCTTTTTATTTCTATCATGTAGTTCAGGGGTTTATAGATATATGTCCTGCATCTCATATTTCCTTTAGTGGTGCTTCTTACCCATTCTCATATCATTTACCCTAGTATTTCATGATCCTGAGGCGACTGAGAACCCTTTAATAAAGGAATCCTTTTTCACCTGAATTGTCAAGTGATACTTACCAGTGACTATCACGTAATGTTACAGGTAGTTCCATTTTCTTCCTCTTCTTTCTCTCCTTTCTTCTTTGTCACACGGTCCATTGTGTTATAGCCCACGTGTCATGATAACACTTGTACCATCTTTTCATTTAGATTCCACCTATAATTATTTACCGATTCCAGTTCTGGAATAGGCTTTCATCATCTACTCACTAGAATTCTCAAGTTCATAAGGTACTGAGACATATACATGTTCACACCATTATAAAGAACAAAGTATAAACATTGAGGTTTTTCTCACACCCATGTTCCTGTGTTCTTTGATATGATATGTGTTCATTTCCTTCACTATATAGGATTGCAAGTTTTCCATTTGTACCTTAATGGCAATGACGCTATACAATTGAACACATATCATCCTGTTATCCATATAGGTGTGTATTTACCTGCTTGACTATTTTTGGCTGTTTGATCCAGAATGTTTCTCCAGATAGGTCATGTGGAAATTTTCTTTCCTCAGTACAAATGTTTTCACTATGGCTTTGGAAAATTTTTTTGTATGTGCATCATGGTCATTTGACCCATTGTACTCTCAAGTAGCAATATATTGTACTGTTATGTTGTACTATGTACTAATTACGTGTTTATATGGTTTTGTAACCCTTTATGATCTTAGATAACTTTATCCTTGATAAAGACCTAAAAACAAGCTCGAAACGTTGGATGAATTATCCTTTTGCACAAATAAAGAATTTTCAGCATTCTAAGAGTTCTTTTCTTACGTTATTGATCACTATAGTGTGCCAGAGCTATTTCTATTGAATTGACTCTTATTTTTTCTGACCACCTGCTATATACACAGTGAGCCAGACATATTCAATTTTCATTCAGAAGGCAGAGGGAAGCCTTAGCAGCTGAGCCTATATCTTGGCTTGTGAGCATTAGAACAGGCCGGCGATTACAGGGTAACATGAAAAATGTCCAGCTTGCATTATGACTAGAACATGACAATATCCTTTTAAGTACTAACCTATGATGCGTTCCTAAGCAGTTGATGTTATATGTTCTACATTTCATTTTCTGCATACTTTCCAAGTAGTAGAATTTGCAGAGCAAAAACAAGGAGAATGGTGCTTTTTGCAGCCGCCGCCCACTGCAATGAATCTGAATAACTCCTCCTTTTGGGCACAAGCACCTCCCCTCCCCCTTGCAGTCTTTCCAATTCATGATACAAAAAGACGGACGGACAGGACAGGACAGGACCATCTGCCTGACTTTCCGTCACTGCCACCCTTTGCCATCCTTGCCCGTAGAAAGCCCTTTCATCATCCCCAAACCCTAATCTTTTCCCTTCCCTTCCCAGCTGCGTCTCACTCCCTTTCATTAGGAAGTGAGCGCAGCCTTTTCTCCGTTCTGCACATGCGCGACGTTAAACACAAATGCGCAGGCGTGCGTTCCATTAGCCTCACTGCATTCCACTCCCATACAGGAAGTGGGCACAGCTATTACTACGGTCGCACATAAAAGAACCCACGGCCACCACTGCACATAGCTGACTCCACCACAGGACACCCACTTCTACACCAACGCAGGTAAGACAGGATCGGCACCTCTATGCTCCCGTTACAATCAGGCTCAGTCACCATGTGATAACGCTCTCAACTCTTTAGTTGCAGGCTCCCCTTGCTTCACCTCCACTGGCTGTGCTGCCATTTCCTCTCCCACCTGGAAGGTATACTTTATTCCACTATTTTCCTGTTTCTCTCTTCCCCCTTTTCCCATAACCTACTTTTATCTGCATTTGTGGGGTATCTATATGCTATTTACATCATAGTTTTATTCATTAATATGGAAGGGAAGAGTGCCCATGAGAGTGTTGAACTGCGGAGAGCAAAAGATTAAGCTGCTCCGATTTGCCACCATTGATAAGCTGTTCTCAGTAGATACACATGCTATCCAAACAGCAGCATCCACCATTGCTTCAGCCCACCCATTCAGTGACAGCTCACCAAGTCAGCCAGAGGAGTGGTGTAAGGAATTACACGTAGGCACTGACTCCACACCTTCACATCACAAGAAGGGGGTCTACAGGCTAGTGCAAGAATACGAGCAAGTCTTCAGCAAACATCCGCTAGACTTTTGAAAAATAAAAGGGGTCAAACACTACATCCCCACAAGTGCACACCCACCCATCAAAGAGAGATATAAGCCAAATCTACCTGCACATTACCAGTGTACCAAGGACATGTTGAGCAACATGAAGGAGGCTGGGGTTATCCGTGACAGTTGTAGCCTCTGGGCAGCTCCGTTGGTCCTGTTAAAGAAGAAGGACAGCACCACTCCCCTGTATTGAGGAATAGCTAGCTGCATTGACAACTGCAAATTATTTTTCTACCCTTGATCTCACTAGTCACTATTGGCAAGTGTCCGTTGCTGAGGCAGACCGGGAGAAGACCGCCTTTGCCACCCCGATGGGTCTCTGCGAGTTCAAAAGCATGCCCTTCGAGCTGTGCAATTTGCCAGGAACCTTCCAGAGGCTGATGGAATGCTGCTTGGGACACCGAAACTTTGAAACGGTACTGCTATACCTTTATGATGTTATTGTTTATTCTAACGCAAACAAGATTTTAGGGTGTATAAAAAGGGAGATTAGATCCGATGATCCCAACGTATTGTTACCCCTCTATAAATCACTTGTAAGGCCACATCTGGAATATGGGGTAAAGTCCTGAGCAGGTTGATAACCATTGGTTTGAGCATGGTAGGGTGTAGTACGCATCTTCCTGCATCGGTAAAAGCTGCAGAAGTCCTTGAAGATTTCCGCTTCAAAGGCAGTGCCTTGATCTGTGAGGACTCTCTCTGAGTAGCCATGAGGTCTGCATAAGTGTGCTTGGAAGACCTTCGCTGCAGTATGGGCCATTAGATCTTTGACTTGTACCACAACCATAAATCTCGAGTAGTTGTCTACCATCGTAAGTGCATACGTGAGCTCACCTCGATATTCTGCAACAAAACTCCCTTTTTCGATTTCAGTTTCAGCAAACACTCCTCTTCCTGTAGAAAATATTTATCATTACCTAAGACAGTCATTCTAATGCATGACAATATTAAGGCAATTTAGTTAAAACTTGTTTTAACTCACCTTTAAGGGGATTGATGTATTTCATGGTCAATCCAGGTTTGTCAGTGATGGCACTGACATAATGTATGGCGTCTTTTTCGGGCGTTATCCTTTGCCTTTTCATTGTGAAAATCCAGTTGCCTATATCAAAGCAAATTCTACTACTTGGAAAGTATGCAGAAAATGAAATGTAGAACATATAACATCAACTGCTTAGGAACGCATCATAGGTTAGTACTTAAAAGGATATTGTCATGTTCTAGTCATAATGCAAGCTGGACATTTTTCATGTTACCCTGTAATCGCCGGCCTGTTCTAATGCTCACAAGCCAAGATATAGGCTCAGCTGCTAAGGCTTCCCTCTGCCTTCTGAATGAAAATTGAATATGTCTGGCTCACTGTGTATATAGCAGGTGCTCAGAAAAAATAAGAGTCAATTCAATAGAAATAGCTCTGGCACACTATAGTGATCAATAACGTAAGAAAAGAACTCTTAGAATGCTGAAAATTCTTTATTTGTGCAAAAGGATAATTCATCCAACGTTTCGAGCTTGTTTTTAGGTCTTTATCAAGGATAAAGTTATCTAAGATCATAAAGGGTTACAAAACCATATAAACACGTAATTAGTACATAGTACAACATAACAGTACAATATATTGCTACTTGAGAGTACAATGGGTCAAATGACCATGATGCACATACAAAAAAATTTTCCAAAGCCATAGTGAAAACATTTGTACTGAGGAAAGAAAATTTCCACATGACCTATCTGGAGAAACATTCTGGATCAAACAACCAAAAATAGTCAAGCAGGTAAATACACACCTATATGGATAACAGGATGATATGTGTTCAATTGTATAGCGTCATTGCCATTAAGGTACAAATGGAAAACTTGCAATCCTATATAGTGAAGGAAATGAACACATATCATATCAAAGAACACAGGAACATGGGTGTGAGAAAAACCTCAATGTTTATACTTTGTTCTTTATAATACCTTATGAACTTGAGAATTCTAGTGAGTAGATGATGAAAGCCTATTCCAGAACTGGAATCGGTAAATAATTGTAGGTGGAATCTAAATGAAAAGATGGTACAAGTGTTATCATGACACGTGGGCTATAACACAATGGACCGTGTGACAAAGAAGAAAGGAGAGAAAGAAGAGGAAGAAAATGGAACTACCTGTAACATTACGTGATAGTCACTGGTAAGTATCACTTGACAATTCAGGTGAAAAAGGATTCCTTTATTAAAGGGTTCTCAGTCGCCTCAGGATCATGAAATACTAGGGTAAATGATATGAGAATGGGTAAGAAGCACCACTAAAGGAAATATGAGATGCAGGACATATATCTATAAACCCCTGAACTACATGATAGAAATAAAAAGAAGAAAAAAGAAAAAAAAGAAGAAAGAAGAAGAACACATAGAATGCGGAAAGAGAATGGGTACAACTACCTGAGTTACTGCAGGGAGGCCCCTGGTAGGTATTGTGAGGGTTAGTGGAATTCCTTCACTGAAGGGTTCTCAGTTGCCTCAGGTTCGTGAAAAATGCTATAGACAAATAATGCCCGGAGAAAAGGGGTTCATATACAGCGAATAATGGTAATACAAGGTACATGTGTCCCATGTAATAGTATAAATATATATATATTGTACTAAGCTCTACACCAGAAATAGAAAGTAGTCCCTCTGCCTTCTGTCTAGGTGCCCTGAGTTATGTCCTGTAAACTGTCACAGTGACCTAGACACACATGTGTAGTAGGGGAATATCCCTGCTGAGATGCCAGTGCTAGAGCACTCGTTTGCTGTGGAGTTGAACGCTATGTGAGCAGTTCTTACCTTCAATGAGCAGAAGTCTCTTTTTTCAGATTTCAATATCTCTGTGGGTATCTGGCAGAAATATGGAATACTCTTTACTGCTAAGACCCTGTACACCACTCCCACTAAAGGGGGCTTTACACGCTGCGACATCGCTAATGCGGAGTCGTTGGGGTCACGGAATTTGTGACGCACATCCGGCCGCATTAGCGATGTTGCTGCGTGTGATACCGATGAGCGATTTTGCATCGTTGCAAAAACGTGCAAAATCGCTCATCGGTGACATGGGTCTCCATTCTCGATTATCGTTACTGCAGCAGTAACGATGTAGTTCGTCGCTCCTGCGGTAGCACACATCGCTCCGTGTGACACCGCAGAAACGAGGAACCTCTCCTTACCTGCCTCCCAGCCGCTATGAGGAAGGAAGGAGGTGGGCGGGATGTTCCGGCCACTCATCTCCGCCCCTCCGCTGCTATTGGGCGGTCGCTCAGTGACGTCGCTGTGACGCCGCACGGACCGCCCCCTTAGAAAGGAGGCGGTTCGCCGGACACAGCGACGTCGCCGGGCAGGTAAGTATGTGTGACGGGTCTGGTCGGTGTTGTGCGGCATGGGCAGCGATTTGCCCGTGTCGCGCAACAGATGGGGGCGGGTACCCACACTAGCGATATCGGGACCGATATCGCAGTGTGTAAAGTAGCCTTTAGTCACATGACCAAGACTGTATCTGTGTCCCTACAACACACTTGAGACAAATGTGTGTGTGAGCCTGCATTGTGGGGTATATATAATATATTATAGAGCTGGGAAGGATCATTCTAAGCAGTGAGCTGTTCCAGTATTTGTAGGAAAATACCCAGTAGAAGCATCAAACACAGCACCAATACCTCCCATCAGTATTCCACCACAGTGCCATGTAACCCATGCCCTACACTCCCATCTACACCAATACTATACAGGCACAAACTAGTATATCTGACTAAAAGCCCCCAAAATATGAAGAACGGCCTATAGTTGAGTGTGGATATAAAATCTATGTGAGCAGAGCTAGAATAGAAATCACTGATCGCATTGAAGTCATTCTGACCATAAATCACCATGATATCAAGGTGAGGAGTTGTGTGTTACTGCTGGGAGGAAAGGGTTAACAGTGGAATATTAAGGTGCATTTCTGTGTGCAGTGTTACTAGTCAATGTAACAATTCAGTATGAGCTGCTCTTGGTGCCGGGGGAGGGAGATGCTCTCCTGAGCAAGATAGATGGGGAATGAACATGATATCTATATAGTGTAAGGCAGGGGGTCTCAAACCAGGTGATCATGTCTGATCAACTGGTTACATTATGTCTGATTACCTTGTCTAACAGTTTTTTCTCCCCTTTCTTTACCTTCCAGGTTCCCATAGTCACGTGAAATATCCCTGTTGCACTTGATTACGGCTCACTATTCACTATAGGATGTCTTATATCTAACATCACACTCTCACCCATCAGCACTCTATAGGTTTGTATAAGGTATGCGCTTACACATCCGGTCCTCCATAGGTATTTCCACTTATGTAACACTATCCCTATGATCACTCATAACTCATACCCTTGTAGTCAATTACAGCCTCCTCTCTCCCCCCCTCCCCTTCTCCCTTTCCATCTATAATTTTGCCAGTACAATATTAGTTTACATTAGGCACACACTCACATATTCCTTTCCTTAGTGATTTATTGTAATTCACATTCACATACAATTCCCTATGCCTGCCCCATTACTACATTCATACCTACTTGACCCTATCCTGATACCCCTTGTCTCACCTTGTTGGTCCCTACACCTGTTATCATGTCCTTTCCTGTGTCTGTCTTGTCACAGAACACATTTTAGCATATAACTTGTGCTCCTTATTACCTGTCCTGCCTATTAGAATTATGTCCATTATGTCCATGCATGGCCCAATGAATCAAGTCTGTACTTCATATTCATGGTTTAAGCCTTTGGGTTCCAATGTGCCCAGAGTATATATCCAGAAAGATTCCCTTTCTTTGAGCTTCCTAATTCTATTGCCTCCTCTGCGTATGGCTTGGACATGTTCGATGACTTGGAATGTTAATTGGATCACTGTGTGATTATGCGTCACAAAATGGTGTGGGACTGGTAATAGAATCTGCTTACAATGTATTGTTGACTTGTGTTTAGCTCAAAGAAAGAGAATCTTTCTGGATATGTACTCTGGGCACATTAGAACCCAAGGGCTTAAACCGTGAATATGAAGTAAAGACTTGATTCATTGGGCCGTGCACCATGTCACCAAGTGTCCAATTGCATTGTCCAATGGCTCACAATGGTTATGCGTTTTCATTGGATGGATAATCGAAGCCATGTTTTTTTCCTTTCTGTTGGGTTTGTTGTGTGAGTAGCCTATAGGATTAAGTTGGTTACCGCAGGCAGTGGATTTAACTTCCTGTCTTTGGTCCAGTGGTAGATGGATTGTCTGGTCTATGAGCTGTTATTGGTTTGAATGCAGGTGAATGCCCATGGGCTGCTTATGACTGTGTAAAATAGTATTGATTCATGATGGATTTCAGACTACATGTAGATATCTTCAGTCTTTCTATCCACATCATTTAAATGAACATTATCCATGCAGCTTGAAATCCATCCAATAAGAGAAGCAACCTTGTACAACCAATCTGATAAGGGCACAGTATATCCTAAGGGAAGGTTATGGCGGATGCAGGAAGATGCGCACTACACCCTACCATGCTCAAACCAATGGTTATCAACCTGCTCAGGACTTTACCCCATATTCCAGATGTGGCCTTACAAGTGATTTATAGAGGGTTAACAATACGTTGGGATCACCGGATCTAATCTCCCTTTTTATACACCCTAAAATCTTGTTTGCTTTAGAATAAACAATAACATCATAAAGGTATAAGATGACGCCATTATTAGCGTCACCATACCGCTACTCTGCCTTCTAAAACGGTCTCTGCTCAAAACCAAACATGATGCATTGCAGGCGGAGCGCGATGAGTTGCAGCAAGAAACAGTAGTGGGTGTGGGTGATAACACACAGCCCAGCCTCGTCTCATCACAACGTGCAGTGGAGGACTATGACGAGGAGGAGGATGAAGACATGGAGCAAATCTCCGGCCAAATTGAGGATATGACATGCACACCAGTCATATCCTCGGTTCAGCGTGGCTGGCCAGAGGACAGGGTAGATGAGGAGGAGGAGGAGGAGGAGGAGGAGGACAGCATGTTCAGTCAACGTGTTGGTCAGGCTACTGAAGTCCTGGCTGTTAAGAGTCTGGCGCACATGGCTGACTTTATGGTAAGCTGCCTGTCTCGTGACCCTCGCGTTAAGAACATCTTGGCCGACAATCATTACTGGTTGGTAACACTGTTAGACCCACGCTACAAGGAGAACTTTATGTCTCTTATTCCCGAGGCGGAGAGGTCAACCAAAATGCAGCAGTTCCGGAAGGCCATAGTCACGGAAGTAGGCAAAGCATTCCCCTCACAAAACGCTAGCGGCATAGGTCAGGAATCAGTGGACAACCAAGGCGTACAGCCGAGAGAGGCACAAGTCCAATCCGCCAGAGGTAGGGGAACAGTCTTTAAGATGTGGGACAGTTTTCTCAGCCCCTCACGTACCACAGCCCCTGAGGTGCGGGGTAGTGCCACAAGAAATCCTAAGTTTGCCCAGATGCTCAAGGAGTACCTTGCAGATCGAACAACTGTACTCCGACATTCCTCTGTGCCTTACAATTATTGGGTATCCAAGGTGGACACGTGGCATGAATTGGCTCTCTACGCCTTGGAAGTCCTGGCCTGCCCTGCCGCTAGCGTTTTGTCAGAGCATGTTTTTAGTGCCGCAGGTGGAATCATTACAGATAAACGCACCCGCCTGTCAACTGAAAATGCTGACAGGCTGACTCTGATCAAGATGAACAAGGGTTGGATTGGGCCAGACTTCACCACACCACCAGCAAATGAGAGCGGAATTTAAAGTTTGTAACGGGAATTTGCCATGTACCTCCAGTCACCCATGGGTACACACTTCTGGACTTTGGATAATCGCTGGACTGCTCCTCCTTCTCCTCATGCGCCACCATGATGACCGTTACAAGAGTTAGGCCTTTGTTTCAGGTATACCCCCAGTGGTAAATTTTTTCGCCCATTCTTTGCAGAATGGACATTACAACGACAGGAGACCCGCTCCTTTGCAATGGGAACAATGTTTTGAGGCCCTCATGCACGTCTCTATGCAGGGACAACGTGGAGCCTCCCAATTTTTGGCTGCCCTGCCAAAGGGCTATACTATAATACACCCACTTCCTGACAATGGACACTTAATGTTTTGAGGCCCTCATGCACGTCTCTATCCAGGGACAACGTGGAGCCTCCCAATTTTTGGCTGCCCTGCCAAAGGGCTATACTACAAAAGACCCACTTCCTGACAATGGACACTTAATGTTTTGAGGCCCTCATGCACGTCTCTATCCAGGGACAACGTGGAGCCTCCCAATTTTTGGCTGCCCTGCCTAAGGGCTATACTATAATACACCCACTTCCTGACAATGGACACTTAATGTTTTGAGGCCCTCATGCACGTCTCTATCCAGGGACAACGTGGAGCCTCCCAATTTTTGGCTGCCCTGCCAAAGGGCTATACTACAAAAGACCCACTTCCTGACAATGGACACTTAATGTTTTGAGGCCCTCATGCACGTCTCTATCCAGGGACAACGTGGAGCCTCCCAATTTTTGGCTGCCCTGCCTAAGGGCTATACTATAATACACCCACTTCCTGACAATGGACACTTAATGTTTTGAGGCCCTCATGCACGTCTCTATCCAGGGACAACGTGGAGCCTCCCAATTTTTGGCTGCCCTGCCAAAGGGCTATACTATAATACACCCACTTCCTGACAATGGACACTTAATGTTTTGAGGCCCTCATGCACGTCTCTATCCAGGGACAACGTGGAGCCTCCCAATTTTTGGCTGCCCTGCCAAAGGGCTATACTACAAAAGACCCACTTCCTTCCAATGGGCACTTCAGGTTTACAGGCCCTCATGCACGTCTCTATCCAGGGACAACGTGGAGCCTCCCAATTTTTGGCTGCCCTGCCTAAGGGCTATACTATAATACACCCACTTCCTGACAATGGACACTTAATGTTTTGAGGCCCTCATGCATGTCTCTATCCAGGGACAACGTGGAGCCTCCCAATTTTTGGCTGCCCTGCCAAAGGGCTATACTACAAAAGACCCACTTCCTTCCAATGGGCACTTCAGGTTTACAGGCCCTCATGCACGTCTCTATCCAGGGACAACGTGGAGCCTCCCAATTTTTGGCTGCCCTGCCAAAGGGCTATACTACAAAAGACCCACTTCCTTCCAATGGGCACTTCAGGTTTACAGGCCCTCATGCACGTCTCTATCCAGGGACAACGTGGAGCCTCCCAATTTTTGACTGCCCTGCCTAAGGGCTATACTATAATACACCCACTTCCTGACACTGGACACTTAATGTTTTGAGGCCCTCATGCACGTCTCTATCCAGGGACAACGTGGAGCCTCCCAATTTTTGGCTGCCCTGCCTAAGGGCTATACTACAATAGACCCACTTCCTTACAATGGGCACTTCAGGTTTACAGGCCATCATGCACGTCTGTATGCAGGGGCATTGGTGAACCTCACAATTTTGGACTGCCCTGGCAAAGGAAAATACTACAAAGACTCAGTTCCTCAAAATGGGCACATTAGACTCAGAGGCCTTTATGCACGTCTCTTCTCAGGGACATCGGAGTGCCACACAATGTTTTACGTAAAATCTTTCATGTATTGATCTCAAAAAGTAACATACATTAGCTCTATCTCACTATTGGGTATGTGCCCTTAACATTTCCGCTATGAAAAATCATTTTGGTGTCATTTTGGAAGGTTTTCTGGTGAGTCCGTAAAAATGGCGTAAAACGTGGACAAAATTATTCACAGCTGTGACTTTTGAGTGATAAATGCTTCAAGGGGTCTTCCCCATGCTGTTGCCATGTCATTTGAGCACTCTTCGGAGACTTTTGTGCCATTTTTAGGGTTTCTACATGCTGCCGGTGGTCATTTCACAAAAATACTCGGGTCTCCCATAGGATAACATTGGGCTCGGTGCTCGGGCCGAGTACACGAGTATCTTGGGAGGCTCGGCCCGAGCTTCGAGCACCCGAGCTTTTTAGTACTCGCTCATCACTACTAATAAACCTAAAAAATAAAAATAAATTGAATAAAAATCATGAATGTTGTGTTATAACAGGAAATTCGGTGTAAGAATGAATATCCGGGATGAGAGTTCAGCGAATGAGTTATAGAAATTGTTACAAAAAGGAGTGTGTACGGTTTATGCGTAAATTTTCAGAATGCGTACATGAAAATTATATGTATGTGAGAATGTCCCCCATGCTTTGTAAAAAGTTATTTATGAAAATGTAAATAAAATATATAAAAATGCCTAATTATTTATAATTTATGAGAAAGATATATATGTATGGAAGAATGTTATAAGGTGTCCAAGAACCATAAAGAAAAAGGGTGCATATATAATGTTAGAGGTCTAGAGTTCCACCAGGCTATATCACCCCTAAAGAAATAGAAAGAAGACCTTACTACCTGTGTACCCCAAAAAAAGCTATATTTCTTAGCCAGGATTATGGTGGAGATATGCACAAGTGAAATAAGAATATAAAGTAATACAATAAGATTATAAAACCAATATGTGTGCATTCATGCACCACCCGGTACGCTACCCTTGCCAAATTGTTCACTCTAGATCCCCACACGATCCATGAAGCCGTTCCCCCGGTCACACCGCCTGCTGCCGGTTCCCACTCATCCCTGGGGGAGTTAGGCGAGTGGTATCGAGAGCTACATGTCGGCACTGATGATACCCCCATACACCACAAGGAAGGGGTATACCGGGTGGTACAGGAGTATGAGCGGGTTTTTAGCAAGCACCCTCTAGATTTTGGGCAGATTAAAGGGGTTCAACACCACATCCCTACCGGTACACACTCCCCTATTAAAGAGAGATACAGGCCTATTCCCCCTGCGCACTACCAATGCGCCAAAGACATGTTGAGGAACATGAAGGAGGCAGAGGTTATTAGGGACAGCTGTAGTCCCTGGGCCGCTCCGTTGGTGCTGGTTAAGAAGAAGGATGGCACCATGCGGATGTGTGTGGATTACCGGAAGATTAACCAGATAACGCATAAGGATGCTTACCCTCTGCCCCGCATCAAAGAGTCCCTGGCCTCGCTGAGAACCGCTAACTACTTCTCCACCCTTGACCTCACCAGCGGGTACTGGCAGGTGGCCGTGGCACCGGAAGACCGAGAGAAGACTGCCTATGGGACCGTTTTGCTGTACTTGGATGATGTGATTGTGTACTCACAGACGTATGAAGCCCACCTGGAGCACCTAGCCGAGGTGTTCGCGTCCCTTGCCAAGTATGGGATGAAGTTGAAGCCCTCAAAGTGTCATCTGCTGAAACCCAGAGTGCAGTACCTAGGACATGTGGTTGGTGCGGAAGGTGTCGCCCCCAACCCCGAGAAGATCACCGCCATCCAAGACTGGCCGAGACCGACCACAGTGAGGGAAGTGAGGCAGTTTCTGGGCCTGGTGGGATATTACCGTCGCTTCATTAAGGGGTACACAAAGATGGCTGCCCCCATGCAAGACCTCCTCGTAGGACAGACCAAGGGTGGTAGATCCCTAGTAGCCCCATTGGTGTGGGAAGAAAAGCATGAGGAATCCTTCCGCCAGCTGAGAACAGCCCTGACCGGAGAGGAAATCCTAGCGTACCCTGACTACAGCCGCCCATTCATCCTCTACACCGACGCCAGCAATGTGGGCTTGGGGGCTGTTCTATCCCAGGTCCAAGACAGAAGGGAAAAGGTAATAGCTTATGCTAGCCGAAAACTCCGACCGACTGAGAGGAACCCTGAGAACTACATCTCCTTCAAGCTTGAGCTCTTGGCACTGGTGTGGGCTATCACCGAGCGTTTCCGCCATTACCTGGCAGCAGCCAAGTTCACCGCGTACACAGACAATAACCTGCTGACCCATCTAGATACGGCCAAGCTGGGCGCGTTGGAGCAGCGGTGGGTGACCAGGTTAGCCAACTACGATTTCACCATCAAGTACCGGGCCGGCCGTACCAACGTCAATGCCAATGCACTCTCCCGGATGCCCCACCTGTCGGAAGAGGGGCCAGAGGATGATGACCTCGAAGAGATCGAGTTGCCTGCATTTCACCGGCCATTCACTGAGAAGGTGCACGTCTACCAACAACGGGTGAACCTGGATCCGCTGCCCCGACAGGACTGGCAGGAAGCTCAGGACCAGGCACCTGCTGTCCGCCTGGTCAAGACTCTAGTGGAACAGGGTTCTGCTGGGATAGACCCTGCTGCCCCTGCCGAAGCCCAACGTCTGTGGCAAGAACGGACCCGGCTATACCTACACCAGGGGAAGTTGTATCGCGAGCTGATTAATCCAAAGACTCACGAGAAGATCCGCCAGCTGGTGATTCCCCAGGCTAAAGTGCCCACCGTCCTGCAAGCATACCATGATGGTGCAGTGCACTTCGGGTGGAAGAAGCTAGAGATGTTGTTAAGAGAGCGGTTCTATTGGAGTGGAATGCGGGAATCTGTGGAGGCCTGGTGCCGAGAATGTGGCCCTTGCGCATTGAGAAGGAAGGACGAGGCCAGCCAGAAGGCACCCCTACACCCGATCATTACACACCAACCGCTGGAGCTGGTTGCCCTTGACCATGTAAAGCTCACCCCCAGCCGAAGTGGGTACACCTACGCTCTGACCATCGTAGACCACTACTCGAGGTTCCTGGTGGTTGTCCCAGTTAAGGACTTAACCGGCCGCACCGCTGCTAAGGCTTTCCAGGCTTATTTCTGTTGACCGCATTGGTACCCGGAGAGGGTGCTTACCGACCAGGGTCCGGCCTTTGAAGCAGAGGTATTCCAGGAATTCTGCCAGTTGTACGGCTGCAAGAAAATCCGGACCACGCCTTACCACGCCCAAACCAATGGCATTTGTGAAAAGATGAACCACTTGGTCCTGGGCCTCCTCAAGACGTTACCACTGGAAGAGCGGAACCTGTGGCTGGAGAAGCTACCTGACCTGGTCGATATGTACAACAACATCCCTTCCAGCTCTACGAAATGCACTCCAGCATACCTGATGAGAGCTCGTCCCGGCCGGCTACCAGTGGATCTGGAAATGGGCTTGGAAGCTTCAGAAGCACTCCTGTCGACAGCTGAATGGGACACTCGGCGGAGGACACAGTACCGACAGGTCCAGGAGTATGTTGAAAAGAACTTGTGCCGGAGTCGGGGACAACAGGAGCAGTGCTTCAACAAGAAGGCGCCTGCCGGTTCCTTCCAACCTGGGGATGTAGTGCTGAAGCGGAAAAGAAGGGCCCACAAGCTGGATGATCAATGGGAAAAAACCCCGTATGTAGTCCAGCCCACAGGATGGGAGAATGGGAAGGCCTACCAGATCAGCCGTGACCAGGGGGGGACTTTGGCCACGGTTTCCCGAGACCACCTGAAGAAGTGCCCACCAGCATTGAGAGTAGCGGATGAGGCTCCAGTTCCCAGTCCAGTGGAGAAGGAAAAAGAGGTAATCCACACCATGATGGGTGATTTTCCAGCAGACTGGCCTACACAGAACGGTGCGGTGATCCTTCCAGTGATACTGTTCCCACAACCCGTGGATGAAGAAATGATGGAAACGGTTAACCGCGAGCCAGTGCCCAGGGATGTACCTGTACCCAGCTCCCCTACGCCTCCGCCTGCCCCACATGATAGCAGGGAGGAGGAACTGACTGTTCCCTCTGCCCCACTGCCTGTCACCACTGACACCGGACCCCGAAGGTCCACTCGCTCCAACCTAGGTAGACCCCCACTTAGGTACAGGGAAACTACTCTTTAAAAGGGGGGGGCTTTATGTGTTGAGTGTACCAGTTTGAAAGTTTTAAATGATAAGTAAAGATGATCAACCTCTATAAATCACTTGTAAGGCTACATCTGGAATATGGGAACCAGTTTTGGGCTCCACATTTTAAAAAGGACATTCAGAAGTTAGAGTCAGTTCAAAGGTGGGCAACTAGACTACTACAAGGAATGGAAGGCCTCCCATATGATGACAAGTTGAAAAAGTTATTAAGTGATTATTGGCTGCAATGGGGCTTTCTGGCTGGTGCCAGCCTCTCTTCTTAGCACACAGGAACCACAATCCCTACACCATGCTTCAATGGATTCTCTCATCCCAGCCCAGTAAAACTACATATTTTACACAGTCATAAGCAGCCCATGGGCATTCACCTGCATTCAAACCAATAACAGCTCATAGACCAGACAATCCATCTACCACTGGACCAAAGACAGGAAGTTAAATCCACTGCCTGCGGTAACCAACTTAATCCTATAGGCTACTCACACAACAAACCCAACAGAAAGGAAAAAAACATGGCTTCGATTATCCATCCAATGAAAACGCATAACCATTGTGAGCCATTGGACAATGCAATTGGACACATGGTGACATGGTGCACGGCCCAATGAATCAAGTCTTTACTTCATATTCACGGTTTAAGCCCTTGGGTTCTAATGTGCCCAGAGTACATATCCAGAAAGATTCTCTTTCTTTGAGCTAAACACAAGTCAACAATACATTGTAAGCAGATTCTATTACCAGTCCCACACCATTTTGTGACGCATAATCACACAGTGATCCAATTAAGATTCCAAGTCATCGAACATGTCCAAGCCATACGTAGAGGAGGCAATAGAATTAGGAAGCTCAAAGAAAGGGAATCTTTCTGGATATATACTCTGGGCACATTGGAACCCAAAGGCTTAAACCATGAATATGAAGTACAGACTTGATTCATTGGGCCATGCATGGACATAATGGACATAATTCTAATAGGCAGGACAGGTAATAAGGAGCACAAGGGATATGCTAAAATGTGTTGTGTGACAAGACAGACACAGGAAAGGAGATGATAACAGGTGTAGGGACCAACAAGGTGAGACAAGGGGTATCAGGATAGGGTCAAGTAGGTATGAATGTAGTAATGGGGCAGGCATAGAGAATTGTATGCGAATGTGAATTACAATAAGTCACTAAGGAAAGGAATATGTGAGTGTGTGCCTAATGTAAACTAATATTGTACTGGCAAAATTATAGATGGAAAGGGAGAAGGGGAGAGGGGAGAGAGGAGGCTGTAATTGACTACAAGGGTATGAGTTATGAGTGATCATAGGGATAGTGCTACATAAGTGGAAATACCTATGGAGGACCGGATGTGTAAGCGCATACCTTATACAAACCTATAGAGTGCTGATGGGTGAGAGTGTGATGTTAGATATAAGACATCCTATAGTGAATAGTGAGCCGTAATCAAGTGCAACAGGGATATTTCACGTGACTATGGGAACCTGGAAGGTAAAGAAAGGGGAGAAAAAACTGTTAGACAAGGTAATCAGACAAACATGACAAATAAAAAACAAGGAAGAATGGAACTCCATACATACTGGAGCCATATATAGTGTGAACACGAAAAAGAACCGGGCGTTAGAAAAAATGTGCACGGCCCAATGAATCAAGTCGGTTCTTCATATTCATGGTTTAAGCCCTTGGGTTCCAACGTGCCCAGAGTATATATCCAGAAAGATTCCCTTTCTTTGAGCTTCCTAATTCTATCGCCTCCTCTGCGTATGGCTGGGACATGTTCGATGACTTGGAATCTTAATTGGGCCACTGTGCGATTATGCGTCACAAAATGGTGTGGGACTGGTAATAGAATCTGCTTACAACGTATTGTTGACTTGTGCTTAGCACAAAGAAAGGGAATCTTTCTGGATATGTACTCTGGACACATTAGAACCCAAGGGCTTAAACCGTGAATATGAAGTACAGACTTGATTCATTGGGCCGTGCACCATGTCACCATGTGTGCAATTGCATTGTCCAATGGCTCACAATGGTTATGCGTTTTCATTGGATGGATAATCGAAGCCATGTTTTTTTCCTTTCTCTTGGGTTTGTTGTGTGAGTAGACTATAGGATTAAGTTAGTTACCGCAGGCAGTGGATTTAGCTTCCTGTCTTTGGTCCAGTGGTAGATTGATTGTTTGGTCTATGAGCTGTTATGGGTTTTAATCCAGGTGAATGCCCATGGGCTGCTTATAACTGTGTGAAATATGTAGTTTTACTGGGCTGGGATGAGAGAATCCATCGAAGCATGGTGTAGGGATTGTGGTTCCTGTGTGCTAAGAAGAAAGGCTGGCACCAGCCAGAAAGCCCCATTACAGCCAATAATCAACCGCTAGCCGCTGGAACTCGTTGCTCTAGATCATGTCAAACTCACACCAAGCAGGAATAGATACATTAGCCCACCATCCCACCCAAAGAGCAACTTCTGCTGCGCAGCTGGCTTTCTAGGCAGCAGCGCTATCGTGATGTCAGCGGGGGACATTGTGACAAGCCAGTGTTCCGTCACTTCATGTTGTGCACTGTTCAAACGGAAAATACATCAACAGGCAGACTACAGAAAAGCTTACTAACAAAGGTTAGAGAGGGGCTTTCTCAGAGGGCTTTTTACAGTTTGTCTATTCCCAATTAGCCGTTTAAGTATGCTTAATGAAAGTACTAATTCTTTCATAGGCCGCCCATTCTTAGTATTTGACGTTCCTTATATTGCGGTATCAGGCTTCGCAGCAGGTTGCAAAACATTCATCACCCATGACTGTCCCCAATTGGGCTCAGAAGCTAAATGTCTATCATGACCTCTCTTTTTGAAAGTCCAAGAGCAAGCAAACTCTTCCTCCAGGAGAGGGAGCCAACAGATCACTAAAGACATCATCATTGCTCAAAGAAAACACCGAAAAACAATGGAAGCTTTAATTGGAGTGGAATCTGATAGACAGCACCTGATGCCAAGTCTGCATCTTCTAACACCTGCAGTCACTGCAGCAGCTGAATCCAATGTGTCCAAAAGGGATCTATTCTATTCAATTGCAAATGATCTAGATAAGACTGAGAATAAGATACTGCACGGGACATAGCAGAGTTGGTCAAGTTGAGTGGAGATGAGTTTGCTATTTGGCACAGCTTTTGCATCAATAAAGCAAGTAAAAGGTGTGAAAGATAAAAAAAAGGGTGAAAGTGTGAAAAGTGAATTGGCCAAATTGAGGTGCATATAAAGTTTTTGCTTTCTTTCAATTCACTAATGGGGCTCATTTGAATCAGGTGAATTGAGTTCTGCTTTTGGAAACTGGGTTAAGAAGGGGTGCACCGGTCCTGGAGGTACTGCAATACCAGGTCAATGCGTGGAGTGGACAGAGCAAGATTTTTTCCATCTCCTTGTTCTAAAAATCCATTTAATATATGGTCCCCAGAGAGGGGACGTATCAGATATTAAACTGATAAGAACAGATTTAATTTTTTTTTTTTTCTGTTTATCAGTAGGACTTCAAAATAACAAAGGTGATCGCCTCCCGTTGCCTGGGAACCGTCCAGGCACAAGAGGGCTATGTGTCACCAGAAGGCGCACACACTTCCTCAAGGCCGGCAGACGTGCAATCCCAGGCACCTTCCAGTACCGACCAAGGTAGCGTCCTCCGAAACTACACTTGATCTTAGCCAAAAGGCTGAGAAGCTATAACCCGAATTGGTTACGGCCTTGAGTGGCACCCTGGCCTATACCGGACACATCTTAGGGAGAGGGAGACAAACCCACGCCTACAGAAGACATTTTGTCACCCAAGCCAACCCTTGAAAAGGCTGTTTTGCAGAGCAAAAACAAGAAGAATGATGCTTTTTGCAGCCGCCGCCCACTGCAATTAATCTGAATAACTCCTCCTCCTCCAAGCACCTCCCCTCCCCCTTGCAGTCTTTCCAATTCATGATACAAAAAGACGGACGGACAGGACAGGACAGGACAGGCTGCCTGACTTTCCGTCACTGCCACCCTTTGCCATCCTTGCCCGTAGAAAGCCCTTTCATCATCCCCAAACCCTAATCTTTTCCCTTCCCTTCCCAGCTGCGTCTCACTCCCTTTCATTAGGAAGTGAGCGCAGCCTTTTCTCCGTTCTGCACATGCGCGACGTTAAACACAAATGCGCAGGCGTGCGTTCCATTAGCCTCACTGCATTCCACTCCCATACAGGAAGTGGGCGCAGCTATTACTACGGTCGCACATAAAAGAACCCACGGCCACCACTGCACACAGCTGACTCCACCACAGGACACCCACTTCTACACCAACGCAGGTAAGACAGGATCGGCACCTCTATGCTCCCGTTACAATCAGGCTCAGTCACCATGTGATAACGCTCTCAACTCTTTAGTTGCAGGCTCCCCTTGCTTCACCTCCACTGGCTGTGCTGCCATTTCCTCTCCCACCTGGAAGGTATACTTTATTCCACTATTTTCCTGTTTCTCTCTTCCCCCTTTTCCCATAACCTACTTTTATCTGCATTTGTGGGGTATCTATATGCTATTTACATCATAGTTTTATTCATTAATATGGAAGGGAAGAGTGCCCATGAGAGTGTTGAACTGCGGAGAGCAAGAGATTAAGCTGCTCCGATTTGCCACCATTGATAAGCTGTTCTCAGTAGATACACATGCTATCCAAACAGCAGCATCCACCATTGCTTCAGCCCACCCATTCAGTGACAGCTCACCAAGTCAGCCAGAGGAGTGGTGTAAGGAATTACACGTAGGCACTGACTCCACACCTTCACATCACAAGAAGGGGGTCTACAGGCTAGTGCAAGAATACGAGCAAGTCTTCAGCAAACATCCGCTAGACTTTTGAAGAATAAAAGGGGTCAAACACTACATCCCCACAAGTGCACACCCACCCATCAAAGAGAGATATAAGCCAAAACTACCTGCACATTACCAGTGTACCAAGGACATGTTGAGCAACATGAAGGAGGCTGGGGTTATCCGTGACAGTTGTAGCCTCTGGGCAGCTCCGTTGGTCCTGTTAAAGAAGAAGGACAGCACCACTCCCCTGTATTGAGGAATAGCTAGCTGCATTGAGAACTGCAAATTATTTTTCTACCCTTGATCTCACTAGTCGCTATTGGCAAGTGTCCGTTGCTGAGGCAGACCGGGAGAAGACCGCCTTTGCCACCCCGATGGGTCTCTGCGAGTTCAAAAGCATGCCCTTCGAGCTGTGCAATTTGCCAGGAACCTTCCAGAGGCTGATGGAATGCTGCTTGGGACACCGAAACTTTGAAACGGTACTGCTATACCTTTATGATGTTATTGTTTATTCTAAAGCAAACAAGATTTTAGGGTGTATAAAAAGGGAGATTAGATCCGGTGATCCCAACGTATTGTTAACCCTCTATAAATCACTTGTAAGGCCACATCTGGAATATGGGGTAAAGTCCTGAGCAGGTTGATAACCATTGGTTTGAGCATGGTAGGGTGTAGTGCGCATCTTCCTGCATCGGTAAAAGCTGCAGAAGTCCTTGAAGATTTCCGCTTCAAAGGCAGTGCCTTGATCTGTGAGGACTCTCTCTGAGTAGCCATGAGGTCTGCATAAGTGTGCTTGGAAGACCTTCGCTGCAGTATGGGCCATTAGATCTTTGACTTGTACCACAACCATAAATCTCGAGTAGTTGTCTACCATCGTAAGTGCATACGTGAGCTCGCCTCGATATTCTGCAACAAAACTCCCTTTTTCGATTTCAGTTTCAGCAAACACTCCTCTTCCTGTAGAAAATATTTATCATTACCTAAGACAGTCATTCTAATGCATGACAATATTAAGGCAATTTAGTTAAAACTTGTTTTAACTCACCTTTAAGGGGATTGATGTATTTCATGGTCAATCCAGGTTTGTCAGTGATGGCACTGACATAATGTATGGCGTCTTTTTCGGGCGTTATCCTTTGCCTTTTCATTGTGAAAATCCAGTTGCCTATATCAAAGCAAATTCTACTACTTGTAAAGTATGCAGAAAATGAAATGTAGAACATATAACATCAACTGCTTAGGAACGCATCATAGGTTAGTACTTAAAAGGATATTGTCATGTTCTAGTCATAATGCAAGCTGGACATTTTTCATGTTACCCTGTAATCGCCGGCCTGTTCTAATGCTCACAAGCCAAGATATAGGCTCAGCTGCTAAGGCTTCCCTCTGCCTTCTGAATGAAACTTGAATATGTCTGGCTCACTGTGTATATAGCAGGTGCTCAGAAAAAATAAGAGTCAATTCAATAGAAATAGCTCTGGCACACTATAGTGATCAATAACGTAAGAAAAGAACTCTTGGAATGCTGAAAATTCTTTATTTGTGCAAAAGGATAATTCATCCAACGTTTCGACCTTGTTTTTAGGTCTTTATCAAGGATAAAGTTATCTAAGATCATAAAGGGTTACAAAACCATATAAACACGTAATTAGTACATAGTACAACATAACAGTACAATATATTGCTACTTGAGAGTACAATGGGTCAAATAACCATGATGCACATACAAAAAATTTTTCCAAAGCCATAGTGAAAACATTTGTACTGAGGAAAGAAAATTTCCACATGACCTATCTGGAGAAACATTCTGGATCAAACAACCAAAAATAGTCAAGCAGGTAAATACACACCTATATGGATAACAGGATGATATGTGTTCAATTGTATAGCGTCATTGCCATTAAGGTACAAATGGAAAACTTGCAATCCTATATAGTGAAGGAAATGAACACATATCATATCAAAGAACACAGGAACATGGGTGTGAGAAAAACCTCAATGTTTATACTTTGTTCTTTATAATGGTGTGAACATGTATATGTCTCAGTACCTTATGCACTTGAGAATTCTAGTGAGTAGATGATGAAAGCCTATTTCAGAACTGGAATCGGTAAATAATTGTAGGTGGAATCTAAATGAAAAGATGGTACAAGTGTTATCATGACACGTGGGCTATAACACAATGGACCGTGTGACAAAGAAGAAAGGAGAGAAAGAAGAGGAAGAAAATGCAACTACCTGTAACATTACGTGATAGTCACTGGTAAGTATCACTTGACAATTCAAGTGAAAAAGGATTCCTTTATTAAAGGGTTCTCAGTCGCCTCAGGATCATGAAATACTAGGGTAAATGATATGAGAATGGGTAAGAAGCACCACTAAAGGAAATATGAGATGCAGGACATATATCTATAAACCCCTGAACTACATGATAGAAATAAAAAGAAGAAAAAAGAAAAAAAAGAAGAAAGAAGAAGAACACATAGAATGCGGAAAGAGAATGGGTACAACTACCTGAGTTACTGCAGGGAGGCCCCTGGTTGGTATTGTGAGGGTTAGTGGAATTCCTTCACTGAAGGGTTCTCAGTTGCCTCAGGTTCGTGAAAAATGCTATAGACAAATAATGCCCGGAGAAAAGGGGTTCATATACAGCGAATAATGGTAATACAAGGTACATGTGTCACATGTAATAGTATATATATATATATTGTACTAAGATCTACACCAGAAATAGAAAGTAGTCCCTCTGCCTTCTGTCTAGGTGCCCTGAGTTATGTCCTGTAAACTGTCACAGCGACCCAGACACACATGTGTAGTAGGGGAATATCCCTGCTGAGATGCCAGTGCTAGAGCACACGTTTGCTGTGGAGTTGAACGCTATGTGAGCAGTTCTTACCTTCAATGAGCAGAAGTCTCTTTTTTCAGATTTCAATATCTCTGTGGGTATCTGGCAGAAATATGGAATACTCTTTACTGCTAAGACCCTGTACACCACTCCCACTAAAGGGGGCTTTACACGCTGCGACATCGCTAATGCGGAGTCGTTGGGGTCACGGAATTTGTGACGCACATCCGGCCGCATTAGCGATGTTGCTGCGTGTGACACCGATGAGCGATTTTGCATCGTTGCAAAAACGTGCAAAATCGCTCATCGGTGACATGGGTCTCCATTCTCGATTATCGTTACTGCAGCAGTAACGATGTAGTTCGTCGCTCCTGCGGCAGCACACATTGCTCCGTGTGACACCGCAGAAACGAGGAACCTCTCCTTACCTGCCTCAAAGCCGCTATGAGGAAGGAAGGAGGTGGGCGGGATGTTCCGGCCACTCATCTCCGCCCCTCCACTGCTATTGGGCGGTCGCTCAGTGACGTTGCTGTGACGCTGCACGAACCGCCCCCTTAGAAAGGAGGCGGTTCGCCGGTCACAGCGACGTCGCCGGGCAGGTAAGTATGTGTGACTGGTTCTGTTCGGTGTTGTGCAGCATGGGCAGCAATTTGCCCGTGTCGCGCAACAGATGGGGGCGGGTACCCACACTAGCGATATCAGGACCGATATCGCAGTGTGTAAAGTAGCCTTTAGTCACATGACCAAGACTGTATCTGTGTCCCTACAACACACTTGAGACAAATGTGTGTGTGAGCCTGCATTGTGGGGTATATATAATATATTATAGAGCTGGGAAGGATCATTCTAAGCAGTGAGCTGTTCCAGTATTTGTAGGAAAATACCCAGTAGAAGCCTCAAACACAGCACCAATACCTCCCATCAGTATCCCACCACAGTGCCATGTAACCCATGCCCTACACTCCCATCTACACCAATACTATACAGGCACAAACTAGTATATCTGACTAAAAACCCCCAAAATATGAAGAACGGCCTATAGTTGAGTGTGGATATAAAATCTATGTGAGCAGAGCTAGAATAGAAATCACTGATCGCATTGAAGTCATTCTGACCATAAATCACCATGATATCAAGGTGAGGAGTTGTGTGTTACTGCTGGGAGGAAAGGGTTAACAGTGGAATATTAAGGTGCATTTCTGTGTGCAGTGTTACTAGTCAATGTACAAATTGTCTCTCCAGTAAAGGAGACAAACTCTAGCACAGCGCCACCTATTGGAAGTAGCGATCCTAAAAGTCACAAGTGGATTTTCAACAATCCATTGCAATATGACTCAGGATATATAAGCCAGATCAGAATCCCAATTTGCAGACACGGTGTTTCGGGGTGCTTGCCCCTCGTCAGTGCAAAGTATGGGGGTGTCAATGTAGTCATTGTAACAATTCAGTATGAGCTGCTCTTGGTGCCGGGGGAGGGAGATGCTCTCCTGAGCAAGATAGATGGGGAATGAACATGATATCTATATAGTGTAAGGCAGGGGGTCTCAAACTCGGCTGGGTGTATGGGCCGCACAGAGGAAAAAAATAATGTGGGGGGCTGCATTCTTTGCAGGACAAAGTGACATTTTTATTGGTACCATATATATATTTTTTTTTCACACACCTTTGGATGACTGATTTTCAACATTTTTCACTTGTTTATTATAACAAATGTGCACATTCTTTGGTTAAATCTAAAAAAAAAAAATTGATGTTAAAAAAAAGTTATGCCTTATTTTGTTTTTTTTACAGTTTATCCCTTTCTTTTAACTAATAGTGTTACAATTATGACGCTAGCGTTTTGTGAAGGGAATGCTTTGCCTACTTCCGTGACTATGGCCTTCCAGAACTGCTGCATTTTGGCTGACCTCTCCGCCTCGGGAATAAGAGACATAAAGTTCTCCTTGTAGCGTGGGTCTAACAGTGTTACCAACCAGTAATGATTGTCGGCCAAGATGTTCTTAACGCGAGGGTCACGAGACAGGCAGCTTACCATAAAGTCATCCATGTGCGCCAGACTCTTAACAGCCATCACTTCAATATCCAGACCAACACGATGACTGAACATGCTGTCCTCCTCCTTCTCCTCCTCCTCCTCCTCATCTACCCTGTCCTCTGGCCAGCCACGCTGAACTGAGCATATGACTGGTATGCATGTCATATCCTCAATTTGGTCGGAGAGTTGCTCCATGTCTTCATCTTCCTCCTCGTCATAGTCCTCCACTGCACGTTGTGATGAGACGAGGCTGGGCTGTGTGTTATCACCCACACCCACTACTGTTTCTTGCTCCAACTCATCGTGTTCCGCCTGCAATGCATCATGTTTGGTTTTGAGCAGAGACCGTTTTAGAAGGCAGAGAAGCGGTATGGTGACGCTAATAATGGCGTCATCGCCGCTCACCATCTTGGTGGAGTCCTCAAAGTTTTGGAGGATGGTACATAGGTCGGACATCCATCTCCACTCCTCAGGTGTTATGTGTGGAGTTTGACCCATTTCCCGATGGCTTAGGTGATGCAGGTACTCAACAACTGCCCTCTTCTGCTCACATATCCTGATCAACATGTGCAGAGTTGAATTCCAATGCGTGGGGACATCACACACCAGTCTGTGAGCCGGAAGATGCAAATGACGCTGAAAGCCGGCAAGGCCGGCTGAAGCAGTAGGTGACTTTCGAAAATGTGCAGACAGGCGGCGAACTTTTACCAGCAGATCAGACAGCTCTGGGTATGAGTTTAGAAACCGCTGAACCACGAGGTTGAGCACATGGGCCACGCATGGAACATGTGTCAGCTGGCCTCGCCTCAAAGCCGCCACCAGGTTCCGGCCATTGTCACACACAACCTTTCCTGGCTTTAGGTTCAGAGGTGTGAGCCAGTGATCTGCATGCTGTTTTAGAGCTGTCCACACCTCTTCTGCATTGTGGGGTTTGTCACCTATGCAGATTAGCTGCAGCACAGCCTGTTGCCGCTTCGCCGAGGCAGTGCTGCAGTGCTTCCAGCTTGGGACTGGTGTGGAGGGTAAAGTGGATGAGGATGCGCAGGAGGAGGAGGAGGCTGAAGAGCATGACATTCCGGAGCTGTAGAGTGTGGGTGAAACCCTGACTGAGGTAGGGCCTGCAAACCTTGGTGTGGGAAGGACTTGTTCCGTTCCTCGCTCAAACTGGGTCCCAGCTGGGCTGGGCTGGGTCCCTACCCGGCTGGGTAGGGCGTTGTGGGGGGTTTGTCTATCTCCGTTTGAGGTGAGTTTGTTTAAGTTAGCCTTTTCTTTGGCGTTTTTTGGAGCCCTGCGGGTTGGGGAGTTGGTATCGCCCAGTAAGGCGTTCCCCGGGGGCTTGGATTGGGGTGACATTATGTCAGTGGAAAACGGAGTTGAATTTTGGATTAGGAAATCGAAAACTGATCAGAGAGGTGTGGGTAGACTAGTCCGTTTGGGGATGGTTGTGGCATCTGATATGTGCCCGTTCAAGTGTCTCGGGAATTTTCAACAGATCCGTCCGAAGGTGGATGGCCCCTTATTACATATATCTTTTTATCGAGATACCAATTTGTGAGTGTTTTTAGGGCATGTTTGAAGTCGTTGGGGTTAGATCCGAAGTCTTTCGGATTGGGGCAGCGATGGAGGCCTCTATATGCGGCCTACCGGAGGAGACAGTTAAGCAGATTGGTAGGTGGAAGTCGCAGCGCTTTAAGTCGTATGTACGTCCCCAGGTGGTTGTTGGCAATTGAGGGGAAAAGGGGGGGGTATTAGGGTATTAGGGTAGCAATGGGGGGGGTGAGAGTGTGTGTTTTTTGTCAATTTGGTTTGGTGAGGCAATAAAATGGTGTCGTCTGTACATTTTGTATTGCAGAAGCACCCCCCCTTCCTTCCCTGGTCTGGATCCTTGGCCACTCTTATGTGTATTGGGGAGCCCGACGAGCGGACGTGAGATGGAACTGGAGACAGCTAGGTTTTGAGAAGGACCTGGCTCTCGTGCGATGGCTCGGTGTTCGGGGGTTAGGGTGCAGGAGGTGCATAGATACGCCCGGTTGGACAGACCTCCTGACATCTTAGTGTTGCATGCCGGGGGGAATGATTTGGGTGGGCGTCCTTTTCGAATCTTGATAAAGGACATCAAACATGATTTGTTACGGTTATGGGCGTCGTTTCCAGGTCTAACGATAGTCTGGTCAGAGATAGTAGCGAGAAAGAGTTGGCAGAAAGCGCGGTCAGTTGACAGGTTGAACAAGGCGCGGGCGAAGGTTAATAGGGCGATCTCGAAGTTTGTTAGTCGGAACGGGGGTATAGCAATACGGCATGTTGAGTTGGAAAGGACGGAAGAGGAATTTTGGTTGGCTGACGGGGTACACCTTAATGCGGTGGGAACTGACTTATGGGCTCTTGGCTTGCAGGGAGGTATTGAGAGGGCCCTTTGCTTGCGGGGGGTCTCAGGCACTTGAAGGGTTTCAAGGTGCCTTCGTTGTGGTGTTGTTTATTGGTGGGTCCTTGAAGTTGGTTTAAAATTGGTTCGGGGATTCATCCGGGTATGGATCCCCTCATTGGCAGAATTGATGGTCCCCTGGTGATTTTGGGGGGGAACCCCGACGGGGTATGTCGGGGCCCCTGGGGGTGTGGTTGGGGTTGACGGAGGATTAACCCTTATAATTTGGTGCTCCTGAGCCAGTGTGGGTAACGGCTGGGAGCAAGTTGAGGTTTTTTATTGCTCGGTTATGGGAATCACCAGGGTTTTGGTAGCTTCAAGGACCTTACCACATTGCAAATTTAATTGGTTATGTATTCTTGTTAATAAAATGGCTGCTATGGCCAAAATTATCCAAAGATAAATTTGTGTCTGTGTAATTACTTTTAAATAAGAAATGGGAATGGAGGTGTGGGGTATGAAAGGAAGACCGGAGTCAACAATTCCAGGGTCAAGCATGTTTATTTGCGTAAGCTTCGTTCCAGGGTAGAAAGGGTAAGAGTGCCTTTCAGAATTCGAAGTGGTCAGACTGTACGGACCACCAAGAACTGCAGGAGAGCTTGAACATCTTCCCATGGATTTGCGACATCCTCCCTCATCAGTTACGTAGGTAAGCAGGTTCTCAGCATTGCAGCCCATTTGTTGTCTTAAGTTAGTTAAGCGGGGTTAACTAACCTGTCAGTTCAGCCTCAGGTCTAAAGCAGAGGCCTGGACTCCACTCCTTACTCCTCACTCCACAACTCTCCTTAAAAACAACTGACTCCTTTTTCCTGCCCCGGGGTCTCCAGACCCCTAGGTGGGCGTTTCCTTCCGTCTGGTCCTGCCCACTGGTGTGCCTGTCTTTCCCTAGGGGAGGTGACTAGGGTTTTCTGGTTGGCTTTGTGTGACTTAGGTGAGGGAAGTTGTTATGCGGGGGCCTATGTGTGACTATCTGCAGTGTCAGGGCGTCACATATGTATGTGTGTATGTCTGCTAAAGGAATCCGCACCGTCATATTTACAAACACAAAATTTTGCAGACACCTCATGTGACTCAGGGAACGTTGTAGACTATGTTTTAACAGGAATATTTAACCTTTACAGTTACTCTCCAAAAAACCTGCCTCCATTAAACTGAATGGAGGTGGGAGCTGCAAGTTATTAATAGCAGCTGTGATTGGTTGCTATAGGAACAAAGGACATTCATAGTATAAGAAGCTTATGTGTGAGATAATATGATGTCAGTGGGGAGACAGATAGAGAGAGACAGACACAGACTGAGAGACAAACAGACAGAGACAGATAGGCATAGACAGACAGGGAAAGAGACAGAGACAAACAGACAGAGGCAGACAGGGAAAGAGACAGACAGAGATAGACAGGGAAAAAAGGCAGACAGACAGAGACAGAGAAAGAGACAGAGGCAGATAGGGAAACAGACAAAGACAAACATACAGAGACAGGCAGGAGAAAAGGCAGACCGACAGGGAAACAGACAGACAGGGGAAGAGACAGACAGAGAGAGACAGACAGATAGAGACAGACAAAGAAATACAGAGATAGACAGGGAAAGAGACAAACGGGGAATGAGTCAGACAGAGAGAGACAAAGAGAGACAGGCAGAGAGAGACAGGGAAAGAGACAGACAGGGGAAGAGACAGACAGAGACAGACAAAGAAATACAGAGACAGACAGGGGAAGAGACAGACAGGGGAAGAGACAGACAGGGGAAGAGACAGACAGACAGGGAAAGAGACAGACCTGGAAAAGAGACAGACCTGGAAAAGAGACAGACAGACATAGAAACAGACAGCCACAAAGAGAGAAAGACAGACAGACACAGAGAGACAGACAAAGATAGAGAGACAGAGAGACATGGATAGAGATAGAGACACACAGAGACAGACAGATGACAGAGACTGGGAGAGAGACAGACAGAAGCATAAATCCCTAACTAAAACTTAACATTTAATGATAGTTTTAAAAGGTAAAAAAACACAAATCATGTAAATAGCATGACTCTCTTCTGTGCATAGAGTCAAAATTTTGTGTTTGTAAATATGACGGTGCGGATTCCTTTAGCAGACATACACACATACATATGTGACGCCCTGACACTGCAGGTAGTCACACATAGGCCCCCGCATAACAACTTCCCTCACCTAAGTCACACAAAGCCAACCAGAAAACCCTAGTCACCTCCCCCAGGGAAAGACAGGCACACCAGTGGGCAGGACCAGACGGAAGGAAACGCCCACCTAAGGGTCTGGAGACCCCGGGGCAGGAAAAAGGAGTCAGTTGTTTTTAAGGAGAGTTGTGGAGTGAGGAGTAAGGAGTGGAGTCCAGGCCTCTGCTTTAGACCTGAGGCTGAACTGACAGGTTAGTTAACCCCGCTTAACTAACTTAAGACAACAAATGGGCTGCAATGCTGAGAACCTGCTTACCTACGTAACTGATGAGGGAGGATGTCGCACATCCATGGGAAGATGTTCAAGCTCTCCTGCAGTTCTTGGTGGTCCGTACAGTCCGACCACTTCGAATTCTGAAAGGCACTCTTACCCTTTCTACCCTGGAACGAAGCTTACGCAAATAAACATGCTTGACCCTGGAATTGTTGACTCCGGTCTTCCTTTCATACCCCACACCTCCATTCCCATTTCTTATTTAAAAGTAATTACACAGACACAAATTTATCTTTGGATAATTTTGGCCATAGCAGCCATTTTATTAACAAGAATACATAACCAATAAAATTTGCAATGTGGTAAGGTCCTTGAAGCTACCAAAACCCTGGTGATTCCCATAACCGAGCAATAAAAAACCTCAACTTGCTCCCAGCCGTTACCCACACTGACTCAGTAGCACCAAATGGTTAGGGTTAATCCTCCGTCAACCCCAACCACACCCCCAGGGGCCCCAACATACCCCGTCGGGGTTCCCCCCCAAAATCACTAGGGGACCATCAATTCTGCCAATGAGGGGATCCATACCCGGATGAATCCCCGAACCAATTTTAAACCAACTTCAAGGACCCACCAATAAACAACACCACAACGAAGGCACCTTGAAACCCTTCAAGTGCCTGAGACCCCCCGCAAGCAAAGGGCCCTCTCAATACCTCCCTGCAAGCCAAGAGCCCATAAGTCAGTTCCCACCGCATTAAGGTGTACCCCGTCAGCCAACCAAAATTCCTCTTCCGTCCTTTCCAACTCAACATGCCGTATTGCTATACCCCCGTTCCGACTAACAAACTTCGAGATCGCCCTATTAACCTTCGCCCGCGCCTTGTTCAACCTGTCAACTGACCGCGCTTTCTGCCAACTCTTTCTCGCTACTATCTCCGACCAGACTATCGTTAGACCTGGAAACGACACCCATAACCGTAACAAATCATGTTTGATGTCCGTTATCAAGATTCGAAAAGGACGCCCACCCAAATCATTCCCCCCGGCATGCAACACTAAGATGTCAGGAGGTCTGTCCAACCGGGCGTATCTATGCACCTCCTGCAACACCCTGTTCCACCCTAACCCCCGAACACCGAGCCATCGCACGAGAGCCAGGTCCTTCTCAAAACCTAGCTGTCTCCCGTTCCATCTCGCGTCCGCTCGTCGGGCTCCCCAATACACATAAGAGTGGCCAAGGATCCAGACCAGGGAAGGAAGGGGGGGTGCTTCTGCAATACAAAATGTACAGACGACACCATTTTATTGCCTCACCAAACCAAATTGACAAAAAACACACACTCTCACCCCCCCCATTGCTACCCTAATACCCCCCCCTTTTCCTCTCAATTGCCAACAACCACCTGGGGACGTACATACGACTTAAAGCGCTGCGACTTCCACCTACCAATCTGCTTAACTGTCTCCTCCGGTAGGCCGCATATAGAGGCCTCCTTCGCTGCCCCAATCCGAAAGACTTCGGATCTAACCCCAACGACTTCAAACATGCCCTAAAAACACTCACAAATTGGTATCTCGATAAAAAGGACCCATCCTCGTGACATAATAAGGGGCCATCCACCTTCGGACGATTCTGTTGAAAATTCCCGAGACACTTGAACGGGCACATATCAGCAATGCGTGGGGACATCACACACCAGTCTGTGAGCCGGAAGATGCAAATGACGCTGAAAGCCGGCAAGGCCGGCTGAAGCAGTAGGTGACTTTCGAAAATGTGCAGACAGGCGGCGAACTTTTACCAGCAGATCAGACAGCTCTGGGTATGAGTTTAGAAACCGCTGAACCACGAGGTTGAGCACATGGGCCACGCATGGAACATGTGTCAGCTGGCCTCGCCTCAAAGCCGCCACCAGGTTCCGGCCATTGTCACACACAACCTTTCCTGGCTTTAGGTTCAGAGGTGTGAGCCAGTGATCTGCATGCTGTTTTAGAGCTGTCCACACCTCTTCTGCATTGTGGGGTTTGTCACCTATGCAGATTAGCTGCAGCACAGCCTGTTGCCGCTTCGCCGAGGCAGTGCTGCAGTGCTTCCAGCTTGGGACTGGTGTGGAGGGTAAAGTACTGATGGGGTGGGTGTCTGTGTGGCCCAATTTTTGGAAAAAAGGGAGACTCCGCTTGGAGTAACCCTTGCTTGCTGTGTTTTTAAAAGAAGCCAAGATGAACAGAGCTGGGATCAGGAAAGACTTTGCTACCTACCCCGGTGTCATCCTGGGGACGGTTAATTATGGCGTATTTTTGAATTTGCTTGATGCAAATCAAAACATCCTGTTTGCAACTAGGGCCCAAGTGCTGCCACTGATGGGGTGGGTGTCTGTGTGGCCCAATTTTTGGAAAAAAGGGAGACTCCGCTTGGAGTAACCCTTGCTTGCTGTGTTTTTAAAATAAGCCAAGATGAACAGAGCTGGGATCAGGAAAGACTTTGCTACCTACCCCGGTGTCATCCTGGGGACGGTTAAGAATAGCGTATTTTTGAATGTGCTTGATGCAAATGTAGCTGTGAAGTGTACAACTGGGGCACAACTGCTGCCACTGAAGGGGTGGGTGTGTGTGGGGCCCAATTTTTGGAAAAAAGGGAGACTCCTCTTGGAGTCACCTTGCGGTGTTTTACATGATTTTAGAATTGCGTGCCATGCCTATATCTGTGTGTCCTCCTCTTTTTCCTTGTCCAGCTGTTTTGTTTTCGCATGAGTATATGTCCTTGTCACTTTCCCATGTGTTTGTGTTGTGTTGTGAGTTGTTTGTCACCTTTTGGACACCTTTGAGGGTGTTTTCTAGGTGTTTTACTGTGTTTGTGATTGCCTGCCATTGTTTCCTATTGGCTCGAGTTCGGTTCGTCGAACGTTCGACGAGCCGAACTCGAACGGGAGCTCCGTTCGGCGAACCGACCTCGAGCCGAACCTGGACCGGTTCGCTCATCTCTACTCCTGGACATACCTACCCCGGTGTCATCCTGGGGACGGTTAAGAATAGCGTATTTTTGAATGTGCTTGATGCAAATGTAGCTGTGAAGTGTACAACTGGGGCACAACTGCTGCCACTGAAGGGGTGGGTGTGTGTGGGGCCCAATTTTTGGAAAAAAGGGAGACTCCGCTTGGAGTAACCCTTGCTTGCTGTGTTTTTAAAAGAAGCCAAGATGAACAGAGCTGGGATCAGGAAAGACTTTGCTACCTACCCCGGTGTCATCCTGGGGACGGTTAATTATGGCGTATTTTTGAATGTGCTTGATGCAAATCAAAACATCCTGTTTGCAACTAGGGCCCAAGTGCTGCCACTGATGGGGTGGGTGTCTGTGTGGCCCAATTTTTGGAAAAAAGGGAGACTCCGCTTGGAGTAACCCTTGCTTGCTGTGTTTTTAAAAGAAGCCAAGATGAACAGAGCTGGGATCAGGAAAGACTTTGCTACCTACCCCGGTGTCATCCTGGGGACGGTTAAGAATAGCGTATTTTTGAATGTGCTTGATGCAAATGTAGCTGTGAAGTGTACAACTGGGGCACAACTGCTGCCACTGAAGGGGTGGGTGTGTGTGGGGCCCAATTTTTGGAAAAAAGGGAGACTCCGCTTGGAGTAACCCTTGCTTGCTGTGTTTTTAAAAGAAGCCAAGATGAACAGAGCTGGGATCAGGAAAGACTTTGCTACCTACCCCGGTGTCATCCTGGGGACGGTTAATTATGGCGTATTTTTGAATGTGCTTGATGCAAATCAAAACATCCTGTTTGCAACTAGGGCCCAAGTGCTGCCACTGATGGGGTGGGTGTCTGTGTGGCCCAATTTTTGGAAAAAAGGGAGACTCCGCTTGGAGTAACCCTTGCTTGCTGTGTTTTTAAAAGAAGCCAAGATGAACAGAGCTGGGATCAGGAAAGACTTTGCTACCTACCCCGGTGTCATCCTGGGGACGGTTAATTATGGCGTATTTTTGAATGTGCTTGATGCAAATCAAAACATCCTGTTTGCAACTAGGGCCCAAGTGCTGCCACTGATGGGGTGGGTGTCTGTGTGGCCCAATTTTTGGAAAAAAGGGAGACTCCGCTTGGAGTAACCCTTGCTTGCTGTGTTTTTAAAAGAAGCCAAGATGAACAGAGCTGGGATCAGGAAAGACTTTGCTACCTACCCCGGTGTCATCCTGGGGACGGTTAAGAATAGCGTATTTTTGAATGTGCTTGATGCAAATGTAGCTGTGAAGTGTACAACTGGGGCACAACTGCTGCCACTGAAGGGGTGGGTGTGTGTGGGGCCCAATTTTTGGAAAAAAGGGAGACTCCGCTTGGAGTAACCCTTGCTTGCTGTGTTTTTAAAAGAAGCCAAGATGAACAGAGCTGGGATCAGGAAAGACTTTGCTACCTACCCCGGTGTCATCCTGGGGACGGTTAATTATGGCGTATTTTTGAATGTGCTTGATGCAAATCAAAACATCCTGTTTGCAACTAGGGCCCAAGTGCTGCCACTGATGGGGTGGGTGTCTGTGTGGCCCAATTTTTGGAAAAAAGGGAGACTCCGCTTGGAGTAACCCTTGCTTGCTGTGTTTTTAAAAGAAGCCAAGATGAACAGAGCTGGGATCAGGAAAGACTTTGCTACCTACCCCGGTGTCATCCTGGGGACGGTTAATTATGGCGTATTTTTGAATGTGCTTGATGCAAATCAAAACATCCTGTTTGCAACTAGGGCCCAAGTGCTGCCACTGATGGGGTGGGTGTCTGTGTGGCCCAATTTTTGGAAAAAAGGGAGACTCCGCTTGGAGTAACCCTTGCTTGCTGTGTTTTTAAAGAAGCCAAGATGAACAGAGCTGGGATCAGGAAAGACTTTGCTACCTACCCCGGTGTCATCCTGGGGACGGTTAATTATGGCGAATTTTGGAATGTGCTTGATGCAAATCAAAACATCCTGTTTGCAACTAGGGCCCAAGTGCTGCCACTGATGGGGTGGGTGTCTGTGTGGCCCAATTTTTGGAAAAAAGGGAGACTCCGCTTGGAGTAACCCTTGCTTGCTGTGTTTTTAAAAGAAGCCAAGATGAACAAGTCATGGGTCAGCAAAGACTTTATCTACCTACCCCGGTGTCATCCTGGGGACGGATAAGAATGGCGTATTTTTGAATGTGCTTGATGCAAATCAAAACATCCTGTTTGCAACTAGGGCCCAAGTGCTGCCACTGATGGGGTGGGTGTCTGTGTGGCCCAATTTTTGGAAAAAAGGGAGACTCCGCTTGGAGTCACCTTGCGGTGTTTTACATGATTTTAGAATGGCGTGCCATGCCTATATCTGTGTGTCCTCCTCTTTTTCCTTGTCCAGCTGTTTTGTTTTCGCATGAGTATATGTCCTTGTCACTTTCCCATGTGTTTGTGTTGTGTTGTGAGTTGTTTGTCACCTTTTGGACACCTTTGAGGGTGTTTTCTAGGTGTTTTACTGTGTTTGTGATTGCCTGCCATTGTTTCCTATTGGCTCGAGTTCGGTTCGTCGAACGTTCGACGAGCCGAACTCGAACGGGAGCTCCGTTCGGCGAACCGACCTCGAGCCGAACCGGGACCGGTTCGCTCATCTCTACTCCTGGACATAGCATTCGAATTACCAGGTCCCTGAAGGCTGAAATGCGTAGTGGCCGGAAATCATGAACAATTACAATGGGCGTATGTGCTGTAGATCCTGCGTCAGTTGTAGCTTGGAACTTTGTCTTTTCACGGATTTGCCCGTCTCTCATGGTGTTGGGCTATTTTCGGATCAAAATGGTGTGTCCCTCCTTGGCCCGTATCATGGGTTATTTCAGGGGCAAATTTAACTCTCTTAGCACTTTTCTCCTTAATTGTGGCCGTTGAATTGTTGGGTCAAGGTCTATCCAACCAGCATATTTGTTGTTTTTCAGACAATTTAGGGCTCGTGCATAGTAATAATAACACAGGTTTCCAAGGGTAAAAATTTTTGAAAGATGTGATTTTTTTCATACTTTTGATCATTGGACTCAGTAAAAATATTGAAAAAATATCATCACGTACAGTTTTTTCACAAACACTGATTCTATAGGTGTTAGGGCCAGGTGGACGGGCAGACCCAGGAGGTGGATCCACTGGGCCGAACACCTTAATGAAGGCAAGGGGTCCGGTAGCCGGAGCACTACGGGTAGCAGGACAGTCCGTGCAAAAGAGTGGAATGGAGAAGTCCCTGGGACCACGGAGTCACTGATGGTAGTCCGGGTGACGGAGCTCAGGTTCGGAGGCCGAGATGTCAGGCAGAGTCCGGAACCGATGGAGCGAGAGGACGGGTCACCACAGGGATCAGAGATGGTACGGACTGACGGGATGGCAGATAGTCAGCGTTCGGGGTTCGGGAATCGGCAGGACCGGATGGCGAGGCAGGAGCGGCTCTAGAAGAGAGATAGGTAAGTATATCACAGAGACACAAGGAGACCTGACTCCTAGCTTAGGAAACACGAAGAACAGGCCCCGCCCACTTGGACATTAAACCCCTTTATACCCTGTACCTGTGTGTTCAATTTCCTGTCAGTGGACGCTGGCCCTTTAAGAGAGGGTCAATGACCGCGCGCGCGCTCTAATGCGCATGCGCGAGGCCCGGGTGCCAGAAGCCAGGGCAGGGAGCGGTGTATAGGAAGCAGGGGAGCCGGCCTGGAGCAGGGCTGCCGACGGGCGCCGGGAGTGGGGACCGGGCCGCCTGGGGACCGCAGGTGGTGGAGGCTGGAGACCGTGGAGCGGGGGATGTCTGCCAGAGGAGCCGGGGAGCGAAGCAGGGAAGCCGGGGAGCGTGGCAGGTGAGCCGGGGGGCAGAGCAGGGGACCCGGAGAGCGTGACAATAGGTTTCCAAAAGGTTAGAATTCTGAAAAGATTCCCTCCATACTTTTCTGAAGATGGTGCTCTAGTGTATTCAAGCGATGTTCCTGTGCTGATGGAAAATGTAACATTAAGTACAATGTGAGCGAGTGGAGACACGTCATTGTTTCATCCAAAAAGTCTGAAAGCTGTGCTACTGCTCAATGGCAGTAAGTATTCTTCAGTGTGTGTAGGGCATGTGTCGCGGGCAGAGGGGCCACGCACGCTACGCTCGGGTTCGGGGACTTCTGCTGCTGCTGCTGCTCGGTGGCTCGAGCGGAGGGCCAGATCCGGGGACTCGAGCAGCGCTCCTCGCCCACGAGTGAAAAGGGGGTGGTTTGTTTGGGGAGATAGTTAGTGACGTCACCCACAGGTCGTGGTGATAATGGGCACCACCACTGCTGGTGACGGGGATCCCGGGAGCGATGGCAGGGAGCAGCTAGGATGTTGGTTCCCCCTCCGTGGGTAGGGGTTGGTGATCCCGGGGCCCGGTGGCGGTACGGGGAGGCTGGATGGCTGGGGTGTACGTACCGAGGGAGCCCGTTTGCCCGCAGGCGCTGGCCCTTGGATCTCTAGCCTATGGCGGTGGCTTTTTATCCTCACGGTGTGGACGGTTGCCTTCTGTCGGGTCTTGGGTGTTAGGGAACCCCTGGGATTCCGGTCACTCTCGGATTTGACCATTGTCGGCGGCTCCTAGCCTGGTCAGGGTCCAATGGCCCTGCCTTTGTGCTTGGTACAGATCCGCTCACCGGTTCAGTTCCCTTCGGGTCACCGCCCGTCCCCGGTCCTACGGTTCAGCTGACTTGTACCACCTCCTGCAGACGGCCACCACCGTCTGCCGACCTTGCTGACAGTGCCTGGGCTCCTACCCAGACACTAACAGTTTCTGTCCTCTCACTTTCCACTACAAAACTAAACTAACTGCTTTTTCCCGCCTCCAGGCCTGTGAACTCCTCGGTGGGTGGGGCCAACCGCCTGGCTCCGCCCCACCTGGTGTGGACATCAGACCCTGGAGGAGGCAACAAGGATTTTGTGTGACTGATGTAGACTATCCAGGGGAGGGGGTGTGTGTGATTTTGTGTTTGTGACTACCTGGCTAGTCCAGGGCGTCACACATGCTATGCACTTGGAAGAAAGCTGTGAGAATTTAGACTTTATTCTCAAGAAACTTAACTACAAGGAGCATGGATGGTCAATATGTGGTGGTCTAAAAATGTTCTCATTGCTTCTTGGGCAGCAAGGAGGATATATTAAATACCCATGCTGTTCTGCCTCATGGCAGCCTGCTAATAGTCATTCATTAAAATTTCTGTTACAACCCCTAGAGGTCATTGTTATTCTTTTGAATTGCTGAGTTTCCCTTTAAGCTAAATGTATTCTGGGTAAGGAATGCCTCCCTGAGCTGAGAAGAAGCCTGCAGCCATTTTCTCTTTGGATTTGTCAGGAAAGGACATGCCGACTTACCTCTCTGTACATTCACCCCTGCCTAGTGTAATCCGGTGAGCAAAGCAAATTACATGTGTTAGTGATAGAATCCTAGATGGAAGAGTGTAGTAAATGCATTGTACATTGTACTTCTACACCTTTAGTGTCATCCCTGTCTTGTTTGTCTAGATAAGATTTCTATGTATTGCAGATGCAGTGACCTTTCACCTACATTCTCGTAAGAACTGCATCTCATGTATTGTTATGCTATGTTAACTCTGTATTAACACTGTACTGACTGTAATCATTTTCTTGTTATAGTTTTTACCCGTATAAAACAGTATCTTGGATATACCGTATTCTGTCTTCAACTGCATCTTGGATATTCCTATATTCACTGTATATTCCATGTATACTGCAATCAAGTTCACGTTACCAGCTAATAAATCAAGGCTATTGAACTCCACAGTCTGTTTATTTGAAATGTGAACTAGGGTTTAGCTGTATGCTAGAGATTCACAGCATTACGTAAAAGAAGGCAGAACACATGCTTTTTGTGTGAATTGGAAAGCCAGGTTAGGACTCTTCACTGGAGCAAAAAAAATTGGCCAACAAGAACATCTTTGTAACCGGGACTCAAGAACATTGTTGCATAAAGCTTAGTTGATCCCACCTAAAGTTCTCTTGCCACCACTCCACTGTAAGCTTGGACTGATGAAGCTGTTTGTGAAAGCGCTACTGAAAGAAGGAGAGATGTTTAAGTACCTGTGTACCAAGTTTCAGGGACTGTCAGAATCAAGTCTGAAGGAAGGTGTGATGCCCTGGCAAAACCAGGTAGTTACAGATAGGCCCCCGCACAACACCTTTCCTCACTTAGGAAACACACAGCCGACCTGAAACCCTAGTCACCTAGGACCCTGAAGCCAGGACCGAAAACAGCGGCCTAGCTAATTAAATGATTGAGGGCAGGATTATAGGTCCTATCCCACCTAAAGTCCCTCAAAGAAGACAACAGCCCACTGATAGGGATAAGGCCACCGCCAGGGCCCTTAGATCCCACGGGCCAGCGCCTGCGGGCACGGCTCCTTAGGCCATATCCAGCCGGGAGCGGACTCCTGAGTTCCAGACCAGGCAGTCCACCATACACAAAAACAAGTGCAGAGTAAAGGACAGCGACCACCAGCCTGGGTGGGGGACCTGAATGCAACCGGCCGGGGCGGCAGGCCACCAGCACCTTTGGTTTACCGAAAGACTCGTGTGATTCATTTACTGTGAGTAACCAAACATCCCCCTGCTTGCTCAGGCGCGCCGGCCCTTGCCATCACCATACCCTGCACAAAGACACTGGGCCCCGGGGCAATCATCCCTACACACGGAGGGGTTAACATCCAGCTGCCACTACATCTCTCCCGGGTATCCCATAACGGCAGCGGTGGTGTCCCACCTCACCACACACCGTTGGTGGCGTCACAAACTTAATACGGCCTAGCCCATACACCTACATTCCTCCTTTTATTCGACATGTCCGCGAGACCCCCGGGTCGAGCCACTCTCTTAGAAGGTCTGGATCCGACCAACGGCGGCTGCTGGCACAGGGGCAGCACAAAAGCATTTTTGTGGGTTCGGATATTCAGAAACCCATGAATGAAGGATGACGTGTTTTAAACAATAATGAAAACTGTTGAAAAAAGGGCTTGGGACTCTTTGAAAGAAGCAATAAATACGTTTCTAGGTAACAACAAAGAATCAAAATTTAAGTCCATCGTGGAGAACATGCTGAAACGTTTCAAAGCCTTGGGTTGTCTAATGAATTTGAAGTTACATTTTTTACATTCCTATTTGGACTACTTGTCTGAAAACCTTGGTGCTGGTGGGAAGAACAAGAAGGTTTTCATCGGAATATCAAGGAGATGGAACGACGATACCAAAGTAAATGAAACGTGAACATGATTGCCGGATGCTTCACAGAGAAGATCCACAGGCCTTCTATAAGAGAAAAGGGGGATCTAGAGAAAAGGAAAAAGTGCAAGAATAAATTTCTAATAAAGTTGCAGAATGACTGTACAATAAATAAATGTATTTTATATATAAAATTGTGAATATTTTTGGTTACAATAAGTATTTTTCTTGTTCATGTCACTTGTATGTAACTTCACACATGGATTGTACAAAATCAATATTTGATGGTTAAAAAAAAATATTTATTTTTTTTTTTAAATCAGGACATTAGAAAACATAATAATCAGTCACTGGATTTGAAGTTTCATAAACCAAAATTTTACATAGCTGTGTAATTTGTCGGGCACCCACCGACAATAGAATAGCGCCAGATTTAGGAAGCTGGCTGAGGTCTGCAAAGTCTGTAGCCAGGTGACAAAATTGTCCAACCTGGGTTTCTTCCTTAAGTAGTCTCTGGTATGATGATATGGTATAATCCTGGCAGCCGGAGTCGAAATCCCTAGATTGCGGTTATGATCTCCAATCGGAATTGGAGCCCCTAGATTGAAGCCATGTAGCCAAGTGATCCTCTAGTTGAAGCCAAAGTCCCTAGACCGAGTCCACAAGGCATCCTGGTTCTGATCCCCTAGCCAGCTCCTAAGAGCTTAGACTAGATCATGCAACATCCATCAACAACCTGGTGACTCCAAGAAGTCCCCTTTTATAGCCATAACCTTCCCTTAGGATATACTGTGCCCTTATCAGATTGGTTGTACAAGGTTGCTTCTCTTATTGGATGGATTTCAAGCTGCATGGATAATGTTCATTTAAATGATGTGGATAGAAAGACTGAAGATATCTACATGTAGTCTGAAATCCATCATGAATCAATACTATTTTACACAGTCATAAGCAGCCCATGGGCATTCACCTGCATTCAAACCAATAACAGCTCATAGACCAGACAATCCATCTACCACTGGACCAAAGACAGGAAGTTAAATCCACTGCCTGCGGTAACCAACTTAATCCTATAGGCTACTCACACAACAAACCCAACAGAAAGGAAAAAAACATGGCTTCGATTATCCATCCAATGAAAACGCATAACCATTGTGAGCCATTGGACAATGCAATTGGACACTTGGTGACATGGTGCACGGCCCAATGAATCAAGTCTTTACTTCATATTCACGGTTTAAGCCCTTGGGTTCTAATGTGCCCAGAGTACATATCCAGAAAGATTCTCTTTCTTTGAGCTAAACACAAGTCAACAATACATTGTAAGCAGATTCTATTACCAGTCCCACACCATTTTGTGACGCATAATCACACAGTGATCCAATTAAGATTCCAAGTCATCGAACATGTCCAAGCCATACGCAGAGGAGGCAATAGAATTAGGAAGCTCAAAGAAAGGGAATCTTTCTGGATATATACTCTGGGCACATTGGAACCCAAAGGCTTAAACCATGAATATGAAGTACAGACTTGATTCATTGGGCCATGCATGGACATAATGGACATAATTCTAATAGGCAGGACAGGTAATAAGGAGCACAAGTTATATGCTAAAATGTGTTGTGTGACAAGACAGACACAGGAAAGGACATGATAACAGGTGTAGGGACCAACAAGGTGAGACAAGGGGTATCAGGATAGGGTCAAGTAGGTATGAATGTAGTAATGGGGCAGGCATAGAGAATTGTATGTGAATGTGAATTACAATAAATCACTAAGGAAAGGAATATGTGAGTGTGTGCCTAATGTAAACTAATATTGTACTGGCAAAATTATAGATGGAAAGGGAGAAGGGGAGGGGGGAGAGAGGAGGCTGTAATTGACTACAAGGGTATGAGTTATGAGTGATCATAGGGATAGTGTTACATAAGTGGAAATACCTATGGAGGACCGGATGTGTAAGCGCATACCTTATACAAACCTATAGAGTGCTGATGGGTGAGAGTGTGATGTTAGATATAAGACATCCTATAGTGAATAGTGAGCCGTAATCAAGTGCAACAGGGATATTTCACGTGACTATGGGAACCTGGAAGGTAAAGAAAGGGGAGAAAAAACTGTTAGACAAGGTAATCAGACATAATGTAACCAGTTGATCAGACATGATCACCTGGTTTGAGACCCCCTGCCTTACACTATATAGATATCATGTTCATTCCCCATCTATCTTGCTCAGGAGAGCATCTCCCTCCCCCGGCACCAAGAGCAGCTCATACTGAATTGTTACATTGACTAGTAACACTGCACACAGAAATGCACCTTAATATTCCACTGTTAACCCTTTCCTCCCAGCAGTAACACACAACTCCTCACCTTGATATCATGGTGATTTATGGTCAGAATGACTTCAATGCGATCAGTGATTTCTATTCTAGCTCTGCTCACATAGATTTTATATCCACACTCAACTATAGGCCGTTCTTCATATTTTGGGGGCTTTTAGTCAGATATACTAGTTTGTGCCTGTATAATATTTGGTGTAGATGGGAGTGTAGGGCATGGGTTACATGGCACTGTGGTGGAATACTGATGGGAGGTATTGGTGCTGTGTTTGATGCTTCTACTGGGTATTTTCCTACAAATACTGGAACAGCTCACTGCTTAGAATGATCCTTCCCAGCTCTATAATATATTATATATACCCCACAATGCAGGCTCACACACACATTTGTCTCAAGTGTGTTGTAGGGACACAGATACAGTCTTGGTCATGTGACTAAAGGCTACTTTACACACTGCGATATCGGTCCCGATATCGCTAGTGTGGGTACCTGCCCCCATCTGTTGCGCGACACGGGCAAATCGTTGCCCATGCCGCACAACACCGACCAGACCCGTCACACATACTTACCTGCCCGGCGACGTCGCTGTGTCCAGCGAACCGCCTCCTTTCTAAGGGGGCGGTCCGTGCGGCGTCACAGCGACGTCACTGAGCGACGGCCCAATAGCAGCGGAGGGGCGGAGATGAGTGGCCGGAACATCCCGCCCACCTCCTTCCTTCCTCATAGCGGCTGGGAGGCAGGTAAGGAGAGGTTCCTCGTTTCTGCGGTGTCACACGGAGCGATGTGTGCTACCGCAGGAGCGACGAACTACATCGTTACTGCTGCAGTAACGATAATCGAGAATGGAGACCCATGTCACCGATGAGCGATTTTGCACGTTTTTGCAACGATGCAAAATCGCTCATCGGTATCACACGCAGCAACATCGCTAATGCGGCCGGATGTGCGTCACAAATTCCGTGACCCCAACGACTCCGCATTAGCGATGTCGCAGCGTGTAAAGCCCCCTTTAGTGGGAGTGGTGTACAGGGTCTTAGCAGTAAAGAGTATTCCATATTTCTGCCAGATACCCACAGAGATATTGAAATCTGAAAAAAGAGACTTCTGCTCATTGAAGGTAAGAACTACTCACATAGCGTTCAACTCCACAGCAAACGAGTGCTCTAGCACTGGCATCTCAGCAGGGATATTCCCCTACTACACATGTGTGTCTAGGTCACTGTGACAGTTTACAGGACATAACTCAGGGCACCTAGACAGAAGGCAGAGGGACTACTTTCTATTTCTGGTGTAGAGCATATATATATATTTATACTATTACATGGGACACATGTACCTTGTATTACCATTATTCGCTGTATATGAACCCCTTTTCTCCGGGCATTATTTGTCTATAGCATTTTTCACGAACCTGAGGCAACTGAGAACCCTTCAGTGAAGGAATTCCACTAACCCTCACAATACCTACCAGGGGCCTCCCTGCAGTAACTCAGGTAGTTGTACCCATTCTCTTTCCGCATTCTATGTGTTCTTCTTCTTTCTTCTTTTTTTTCTTTTTTCTTCTTTTATTTCTATCATGTAGTTCAGGGGTTTATAGATATATGTCCTGCATCTCATATTTCCTTTAGTGGTGCTTCTTACCCATTCTCATATCATTTACCCTAGTATTTCATGATCCTGAGGCGACTGAGAACCCTTTAATAAAGGAATCCTTTTTCACCTGAATTGTCAAGTGATACTTACCAGTGACTATCACGTAATGTTACAGGTAGTTCCATTTTCTTCCTCTTCTTTCTCTCCTTTCTTCTTTGTCACACGGTCCATTGTGTTATAGCCCACGTGTCATGATAACACTTGTACCATCTTTTCATTTAGATTCCACCTACAATTATTTACCGATTCCAGTTCTGGAATAGGCTTTCATCATCTACTCACTAGAATTCTCAAGTTCATAAGGTACTGAGACATATACATGTTCACACCATTATAAAGAACAAAGTATAAACATTGAGGTTTTTCTCACACCCATGTTCCTGTGTTCTTTGATATGATATGTGTTCATTTCCTTCACTATATAGGATTGCAAGTTTTCCATTTGTACCTTAATGGCAATGACGCTATACAATTGAACACATATCATCCTGTTATCCATATAGGTGTGTATTTACCTGCTTGACTATTTTTGGTTGTTTGATCCAGAATGTTTCTCCAGATAGGTCATGTGGAAATTTTCTTTCCTCAGTACAAATGTTTTCACTATGGCTTTGGAAAATTTTTTTGTATGTGCATCATGGTCATTTGACCCATTGTACTCTCAAGTAGCAATATATTGTACTGTTATGTTGTACTATGTACTAATTACGTGTTTATATGGTTTTGTAACCCTTTATGATCTTAGATAACTTTATCCTTGATAAAGACCTAAAAACAAGCTCGAAACGTTGGATGAATTATCCTTTTGCACAAATAAAGAATTTTCAGCATTCTAAGAGTTCTTTTCTTACGTTATTGATCACTATAGTGTGCCAGAGCTATTTCTATTGAATTGACTCTTATTTTTTCTGAGCACCTGCTATATACACAGTGAGCCAGACATATTCAATTTTCATTCAGAAGGCAGAGGGAAGCCTTAGCAGCTGAGCCTATATCTTGGCTTGTGAGCATTAGAACAGGCCGGCGATTACAGGGTAACATGAAAAATGTCCAGCTTGCATTATGACTAGAACATGACAATATCCTTTTAAGTACTAACCTATGATGCGTTCCTAAGTAGTTGATGTTATATGTTCTACATTTCATTTTCTGCATACTTTACAAGTAGTAGAATTTGCTTTGATATAGGCAACTGGATTTTCACAATGAAAAGGCAAAGGATAACGCCCGAAAAAGACGCCATACATTATGTCAGTGCCATCACTGACAAACCTGGATTGACCATGAAATACATCAATCCCCTTAAAGGTGAGTTAAACAAGTTTTAACTAAATTGCCTTAATATTGTCATGCATTAGAATGACTGTCTTAGGTAATGATAAATATTTTCTACAGGAAGAGGAGTGTTTGCTGAAACTGAAATCGAAAAAGGGAGTTTTGTTGCAGAATATCGAGGTGAGCTCACGTATGCACTTACGATGGTAGACAACTACTCGAGATTTATGGTTGTGGTACAAGTCAAAGATCTAATGGCCCATACTGCAGCGAAGGTCTTCCAAGCACACTTATGCAGACCTCATGGCTACTCAGAGAGAGTCCTCACAGATCAAGGCACTGCTTTGAAGCGGAAATCTTCAAGTGATTTATAGAGGGTTAACAATACGTTGGGATCACCGGATCTAATCTCCCTTTTTATACACCCTAAAATCTTGTTTGCTTTAGAATAAACAATAACATCATAAAGGTATAAGATGACGCCATTATTAGCGTCACGATACCGCTACTCTGCCTTCTAAAACGGTCTCTGCTCAAAACCAAACATGATGCATTGCAGGCGGAGCGCGATGAGTTGCAGCAAGAAACAGTAGTGGGTGTGGGTGATAACACACAGCCCAGCCTCGTCTCATCACAACGTGCAGTGGAGGACTATGACGAGGAGGAGGATGAAGACATGGAGCAAATCTCCAGCCAAATTGAGGATATGACATGCACACCAGTCATATCCTCGGTTCAGCGTGGCTGGCCAGAGGACAGGGTAGATGAGGAGGAGGAGGAGGAGGAGGAGGACAGCATGTTCAGTCAACGTGTTGGTCAGGCTACTGAAGTCCTGGCTGTTAAGAGTCTGGCGCACATGGCTGACTTTATGGTAAGCTGCCTGTCTCGTGACCCTCGCTTTAAGAACATCTTGGCCGACAATCATTACTGGTTGGTAACACTGTTAGACCCACGCTACAAGGAGAACTTTATGTCTCTTATTCCCGAGGCGGAGAGGTCAACCAAAATGCAGCAGTTCCGGAAGGCCATAGTCACGGAAGTAGGCAAAGCATTCCCCTCACAAAACGCTAGCGGCATAGGTCAGGAATCAGTGGACAACCAAGGCGTACAGCCGAGAGAGGCACAAGTCCAATCCGCCAGAGGTAGGGGAACAGTCTTTAAGATGTGGGACAGTTTTCTCAGCCCCTCACGTACCACAGCCCCTGAGGTGCGGGGTAGTGCCACAAGAAATCCTAAGTTTGCCCAGATGCTCAAGGAGTACCTTGCAGATCGAACAACTGTACTCCGACATTCCTCTGTGCCTTACAATTATTGGGTATCCAAGGTGGACACGTGGCATGAATTGGCTCTCTACGCCTTGGAAGTCCTGGCCTGCCCTGCCGCTAGCGTTTTGTCAGAGCGTGTTTTTAGTGCCGCAGGTGGAATCATTACAGATAAACGCACCCGCCTGTCAACTGAAAATGCTGACAGGCTGACTCTGATCAAGATGAACAAGGGTTGGATTGGGCCACACTTCACCACACCACCAGCAAATGAGAGCGGAATTTAAAGTTTGTAACGGGAATTTGCCATGTACCTCCAGTCACCCATGGGTACACACTTCTGGACTTTGGATAATCGCTGGACTGCTCCTCCTTCTCCTCATGCGCCACCATGATGACCGTTACAAGAGTTAGGCCTTTGTTTCAGGTATACCCCCAGTGGTAAATTTTTTCGCCCATTCTTTGCAGAATGGACATTACAACGACAGGAGACCCGCTCCTTTGCAATGGGAACAATGTTTTGAGGCCCTCATGCACGTCTCTATGCAGGGACAACGTGGAGCCTCCCAATTTTTGGCTGCCCTGCCAAAGGGCTATACTATAATACACCCACTTCCTGACAATGGACACTTAATGTTTTGAGGCCCTCATGCACGTCTCTATCCAGGGACAACGTGGAGCCTCCCAATTTTTGGCTGCCCTGCCAAAGGGCTATACTACAAAAGACCCACTTCCTGACAATGGACACTTAATGTTTTGAGGCCCTCATGCACGTCTCTATCCAGGGACAACGTGGAGCCTCCCAATTTTTGGCTGCCCTGCCTAAGGGCTATACTATAATACACCCACTTCCTGACAATGGACACTTAATGTTTTGAGGCCCTCATGCACGTCTCTATCCAGGGACAACGTGGAGCCTCCCAATTTTTGGCTGCCCTGCCAAAGGGCTATACTACAAAAGACCCACTTCCTGACAATGGACACTTAATGTTTTGAGGCCCTCATGCACGTCTCTATCCATGGATTTGGAGCATGGAGACGATTATCTCGGGATTGCAAGATAACCAAACAAAACTTTTAGTGGATTTCTACTTATTTTATTAAATATCATCTCCACCAAACAGGACAAGCTTGCATCTGTTATAGTTTTGGAGAAAAATGTGTTCATTTCATGTATGCGCGAAATGCCTTAAAAATGGCTTTAAATGGATTTGGAGCATGGAGACGATTATCTCGGGATTGCAAGATAACCAAACAAAACTTTTAGTGGATTTCTACTTATTTTATTAAATATCATCTCCACCAAACAGGACAAGCTTGCATCTGTTATAGTTTTGGAGAAAAATGTGTTCATTTCATGTAAGCGCGAAATGCCTTAAAAATGGCTTTAAAATGGATTTGGAGCATGGAGACGATTATCTCGGGATTGCAAGATAACCAAACAAAACTTTTAGTGGATTTCTACTTATTTTATTAAATATCATCTCCACCAAACAGGACAAGCTTGCATCTGTTATAGTTTTGGAGAAAAATGTGTTCATTTCATGTATGCGCGAAATGCCTTAAAAATGGCTTTAAAATGGATTTGGAGCATGGAGACGATTATCTCGGGATTGCAAGATAACCAAACAAAACTTTTAGTGGATTTCTACTTATTTTATTAAATATCATCTCCACCAAACAGGACAAGCTTGCATCTGTTATAGTTTTGGAGAAAAATGTGTTCATTTCATGTATGCGCGAAATGCCTTAAAAATGGCTTTAAAATGGATTTGGAGCATGGAGACGATTATCTCGGGATTGCAAGATAACCAAACAAAACTTTTAGTGGATTTCTACTTATTTTATTAAATATCATCTCCACCAAACAGGACAAGCTTGCATCTGTTATAGTTTTGGAGAAAAATGTGTTCATTTCATGTATGCGCGAAATGCCTTAAAAATGGCTTTAAAATGGATTTGGAGCATGGAGACGATTATCTCGGGATTGCAAGATAACCAAACAAAACTTTTAGTGGATTTCTACTTATTTTATTAAATATCATCTCCACCAAACAGGACAAGCTTGCATCTGTTATAGTTTTGGAGAAAAATGTGTTCATTTCATGTATGCGCGAAATGCCTTAAAAATGGCTTTAAAATGGATTTGGAGCATGGAGACGATTATCTCGGGATTGCAAGATAACCAAACAACAAACTTTTAGTGGATTTCTACTTATTTTTATTAAATATCCATCTCCACCAAACAGGACAAGCTTGCATCTGTTATAGTTTTGGAGAAAAATGTGTTCATTTCATGTATGCGCGAAATGCCTTAAAAATGGCTTTAAAATGGATTTGGAGCATGGAGACGATTATCTCGGGATTGCAAGATAACCAAACAAAACTTTTAGTGGATTTCTACTTATTTTATTAAATATCATCTCCACCAAACAGGACAAGCTTGCATCTGTTATAGTTTTGGAGAAAAATGTGTTCATTTCATGTATGCGCGAAATGCCTTAAAAATGGCTTTAAAATGGATTTGGAGCATGGAGACGATTATCTCGGGATTGCAAGATAACCAAACAAAACTTTTAGTGGATTTCTACTTATTTTATTAAATATCATCTCCACCAAACAGGACAAGCTTGCATCTGTTATAGTTTTGGAGAAAAATGTGTTCATTTCATGTATGCGCGAAATGCCTTAAAAATGGCTTTAAAATGGATTTGGAGCATGGAGACGATTATCTCGGGATTGCAAGATAACCAAACAAAACTTTTAGTGGATTTCTACTTATTTTATTAAATATCATCTCCACCAAACAGGACAAGCTTGCATCTGTTATAGTTTTGGAGAAAAATGTGTTCATTTCATGTATGCGCGAAATGCCTTAAAAATGGCTTTAAAATGGATTTGGAGCATGGAGACGATTATCTCGGGATTGCAAGATAACCAAACAAAACTTTTAGTGGATTTCTACTTATTTTATTAAATATCATCTCCACCAAACAGGACAAGCTTGCATCTGTTATAGTTTTGGAGAAAAATGTGTTCATTTCATGTATGCGCGAAATGCCTTAAAAATGGCTTTAAAATGGATTTGGAGCATGGAGACGATTATCTCGGGATTGCAAGATAACCAAACAAAACTTTTAGTGGATTTCTACTTATTTTATTAAATATCATCTCCACCAAACAGGACAAGCTTGCATCTGTTATAGTTTTGGAGAAAATGTGTTCATTTCATGTATGCGCGAAATGCCTTAAAAATGGCTTTAAAATGGATTTGGAGCATGGAGACGATTATCTCGGGATTGCAAGATAACCAAACAAAACTTTTAGTGGATTTCTACTTATTTTATTAAATATCATCTCCACCAAACAGGACAAGCTTGCATCTGTTATAGTTTTGGAGAAAAATGTGTTCATTTCATGTATGCGCGAAATGCCTTAAAAATGGCTTTAAAATGGATTTGGAGCATGGAGACGATTATCTCGGGATTGCAAGATAACCAAACAAAACTTTTAGTGGATTTCTACTTATTTTATTAAATATCATCTCCACCAAACAGGACAAGCTTGCATCTGTTATAGTTTTGGAGAAAAATGTGTTCATTTCATGTATGCGCGAAATGCCTTAAAAATGGCTTTAAAATGGATTTGGAGCATGGAGACGATTATCTCGGGATTGCAAGATAACCAAACAAAACTTTTAGTGGATTTCTACTTATTTTATTAAATATCATCTCCACCAAACAGGACAAGCTTGCATCTGTTATAGTTTTGGAGAAAAATGTGTTCATTTCATGTATGCGCGAAATGCCTTAAAAATGGCTTTAAAATGGATTTGGAGCATGGAGACGATTATCTCGGGATTGCAAGATAACCAAACAAAACTTTTAGTGGATTTCTACTTATTTTATTAAATATCATCTCCACCAAACAGGACAAGCTTGCATCTGTTATAGTTTTGGAGAAAAATGTGTTCATTTCATGTATGCGCGAAATGCCTTAAAAATGGCTTTAAAATGGATTTGGAGCATGGAGACGATTATCTCGGGATTGCAAGATAACCAAACAAAACTTTTAGTGGATTTCTACTTATTTTATTAAATATCATCTCCACCAAACAGGACAAGCTTGCATCTGTTATAGTTTTGGAGAAAAATGTGTTCATTTCATGTATGCGCGAAATGCCTTAAAAATGGCTTTAAAATGGATTTGGAGCATGGAGACGATTATCTCGGGATTGCAAGATAACCAAACAAAACTTTTAGTGGATTTCTACTTATTTTATTAAATATCATCTCCACCAAACAGGACAAGCTTGCATCTGTTATAGTTTTGGAGAAAATGTGTTCATTTCATGTATGCGCGAAATGCCTTAAAAATGGCTTTAAAATGATTTGGAGCATGGAGACGATTATCTCGGGATTGCAAGATAACCAAACAAAACTTTTAGTGGATTTCTACTTATTTTATTAAATATCATCTCCACCAAACAGGACAAGCTTGCATCTGTTATAGTTTTGGAGAAAAATGTGTTCATTTCATGTATGCGCGAAATGCCTTAAAAATGGCTTTAAAATGGATTTGGAGCATGGAGACGATTATCTCGGGATTGCAAGATAACCAAACAAAACTTTTAGTGGATTTCTACTTATTTTATTAAATATCATCTCCACCAAACAGGACAAGCTTGCATCTGTTATAGTTTTGGAGAAAAATGTGTTCATTTCATGTATGCGCGAAATGCCTTAAAAATGGCTTTAAAATGGATTTGGAGCATGGAGACGATTATCTCGGGATTGCAAGATAACCAAACAAAACTTTTAGTGGATTTCTACTTATTTTATTAAATATCATCTCCACCAAACAGGACAAGCTTGCATCTGTTATAGTTTTGGAGAAAAATGTGTTCATTTCATGTATGCGCGAAATGCCTTAAAAATGGCTTTAAAATGGATTTGGAGCATGGAGACGATTATCTCGGGATTGCAAGATAACCAAACAAAACTTTTAGTGGATTTCTACTTATTTTATTAAATATCATCTCCACCAAACAGGACAAGCTTGCATCTGTTATAGTTTTGGAGAAAAATGTGTTCATTTCATGTATGCGCGAAATGCCTTAAAAATGGCTTTAAAATGGATTTGGAGCATGGAGACGATTATCTCGGATTGCAAGATAACCAAACAAAACTTTTAGTGGATTTCTACTTATTTTATTAAATATCATCTCCACCAAACAGGACAAGCTTGCATCTGTTATAGTTTTGGAGAAAAATGTGTTCATTTCATGTATGCGCGAAATGCCTTAAAAATGGCTTTAAAATGGATTTGGAGCATGGAGACGATTATCTCGGGATTGCAAGATAACCAAACAAAACTTTTAGTGGATTTCTACTTATTTTATTAAATATCATCTCCACCAAACAGGACAAGCTTGCATCTGTTATAGTTTTGGAGAAAAATGTGTTCATTTCATGTATGCGCGAAATGCCTTAAAAATGCTTTAAAATGGATTTGGAGCATGGAGACGATTATCTCGGGATTGCAAGATAAACCAAACAAAACTTTTAGTGGATTTCTACTTATTTTATTAAATATCATCTCCACCAAACAGGACAAGCTTGCATCTGTTATAGTTTTGGAGAAAAATGTGTTCATTTCATGTATGCGCGAAATGCCTTAAAAATGGCTTTAAAATGGATTTGGAGCATGGAGACGATTATCTCGGGATTGCAAGATAACCAAACAAAACTTTTAGTGGATTTCTACTTATTTTATTAAATATCATCTCCACCAAACAGGACAAGCTTGCATCTGTTATAGTTTTGGAGAAAAATGTGTTCATTTCATGTATGCGCGAAATGCCTTAAAAATGGCTTTAAAATGGATTTGGAGCATGGAGACGATTATCTCGGGATTGCAAGATAACCAAACAAAACTTTTAGTGGATTTCTACTTATTTTATTAAATATCATCTCCACCAAACAGGACAAGCTTGCATCTGTTATAGTTTTGGAGAAAAATGTGTTCATTTCATGTATGCGCGAAATGCCTTAAAAATGGCTTTAAAATGGATTTGGAGCATGGAGACGATTATCTCGGGATTGCAAGATAACCAAACAAAACTTTTAGTGGATTTCTACTTATTTTATTAAATATCATCTCCACCAAACAGGACAAGCTTGCATCTGTTATAGTTTTGGAGAAAAATGTGTTCATTTCATGTATGCGCGAAATGCCTTAAAAATGGCTTTAAAATGGATTTGGAGCATGGAGACGATTATCTCGGGATTGCAAGATAACCAAACAAAACTTTTAGTGGATTTCTACTTATTTTATTAAATATCATCTCCACCAAACAGGACAAGCTTGCATCTGTTATAGTTTTGGAGAAAAATGTGTTCATTTCATGTATGCGCGAAATGCCTTAAAAATGGCTTTAAAATGGATTTGGAGCATGGAGACGATTATCTCGGGATTGCAAGATAACCAAACAAAACTTTTAGTGGATTTCTACTTATTTTATTAAATATCATCTCCACCAAACAGGACAAGCTTGCATCTGTTATAGTTTTGGAGAAAAATGTGTTCATTTCATGTATGCGCGAAATGCCTTAAAAATGGCTTTAAAATGGATTTGGAGCATGAGACGATTATCTCGGGATTGCAAGATAACCAAACAAAACTTTTAGTGGATTTCTACTTATTTTATTAAATATCATCTCCACCAAACAGGACAAGCTTGCATCTGTTATAGTTTTGGAGAAAAATGTGTTCATTTCATGTATGCGCGAAATGCCTTAAAAATGGCTTTAAAATGGATTTGGAGCATGGAGACGATTATCTCGGGATTGCAAGATAACCAAACAAAACTTTTAGTGGATTTCTACTTATTTTATTAAATATCATCTCCACCAAACAGGACAAGCTTGCATCTGTTATAGTTTTGGAGAAAAATGTGTTCATTTCATGTATGCGCGAAATGCCTTAAAAATGGCTTTAAAATGGATTTGGAGCATGGAGACGATTATCTCGGGATTGCAAGATAACCAAACAAAACTTTTAGTGGATTTCTACTTATTTTATTAAATATCATCTCCACCAAACAGGACAAGCTTGCATCTGTTATAGTTTTGGAGAAAAATGTGTTCATTTCATGTATGCGCGAAATGCCTTAAAAATGGCTTTAAAATGGATTTGGAGCATGGAGACGATTATCTCGGGATTGCAAGATAACCAAACAAAACTTTTAGTGGATTTCTACTTATTTTATTAAATATCATCTCCACCAAACAGGACAAGCTTGCATCTGTTATAGTTTTGGAGAAAAATGTGTTCATTTCATGTATGCGCGAAATGCCTTAAAAATGGCTTTAAAATGGATTTGGAGCATGGAGACGATTATCTCGGGATTGCAAGATAACCAAACAAAACTTTTAGTGGATTTCTACTTATTTTATTAAATATCATCTCCACCAAACAGGACAAGCTTGCATCTGTTATAGTTTTGGAGAAAAATGTGTTCATTTCATGTATGCGCGAAATGCCTTAAAAATGGCTTTAAAATGGATTTGGAGCATGGAGACGATTATCTCGGGATTGCAAGATAACCAAACAAAACTTTTAGTGGATTTCTACTTATTTTATTAAATATCATCTCCACCAAACAGGACAAGCTTGCATCTGTTATAGTTTTGGAGAAAAATGTGTTCATTTCATGTATGCGCGAAATGCCTTAAAAATGGCTTTAAAATGGATTTGGAGCATGGAGACGATTATCTCGGGATTGCAAGATAACCAAACAAAACTTTTAGTGGATTTCTACTTATTTTATTAAATATCATCTCCACCAAACAGGACAAGCTTGCATCTGTTATAGTTTTGGAGAAAAATGTGTTCATTTCATGTATGCGCGAAATGCCTTAAAAATGGCTTTAAAATGGATTTGGAGCATGGAGACGATTATCTCGGGATTGCAAGATAACCAAACAAAACTTTTAGTGGATTTCTACTTATTTTATTAAATATCATCTCCACCAAACAGGACAAGCTTGCATCTGTTATAGTTTTGGAGAAAAATGTGTTCATTTCATGTATGCGCGAAATGCCTTAAAAATGGCTTTAAAATGGATTTGGAGCATGGAGACGATTATCTCGGATTGCAAGATAACCAAACAAAACTTTTAGTGGATTTCTACTTATTTTATTAAATATCATCTCCACCAAACAGGACAAGCTTGCATCTGTTATAGTTTTGGAGAAAAATGTGTTCATTTCATGTATGCGCGAAATGCCTTAAAAATGGCTTTAAAATGGATTTGGAGCATGGAGACGATTATCTCGGGATTGCAAGATAACCAAACAAAACTTTTAGTGGATTTCTACTTATTTTATTAAATATCATCTCCACCAAACAGGACAAGCTTGCATCTGTTATAGTTTTGGAGAAAAATGTGTTCATTTCATGTATGCGCGAAATGCCTTAAAAATGGCTTTAAAATGGATTTGGAGCATGGAGACGATTATCTCGGGATTGCAAGATAACCAAACAAAACTTTTAGTGGATTTCTACTTATTTTATTAAATATCATCTCCACCAAACAGGACAAGCTTGCATCTGTTATAGTTTTGGAGAAAAATTGTTCATTTCATGTATGCGCGAAATGCCTTAAAAATGGGCTTTAAAATGATTTGGAGCATGGAGACGATTATCTCGGGATTGCAAGATAACCAAACAAAACTTTTAGTGATTTCTACTTATTTTATTAAATATCATCTCCACCAAACAGGACAAGCTTGCATCTGTTATAGTTTTTGGATGGAGAAAAATGTGTTCATTTCATGTATGCGCGAAATGCCTTAAAAATGGCTTTAAAATGGATTTGGAGCATGGAGACGATTATCTCGGGATTGCAAGATAACCAAACAAAACTTTTAGTGGATTTCTACTTATTTTATTAAATATCATCTCCACCAAACAGGACAAGCTTGCATCTGTTATAGTTTTGGAGAAAAATGTGTTCATTTCATGTATGCGCGAAATGCCTTAAAAATGGCTTTAAAATGGATTTGGAGCATGGAGACGATTATCTCGGGATTGCAAGATAACCAAACAAAACTTTTAGTGGATTTCTACTTATTTTATTAAATATCATCTCCACCAAACAGGACAAGCTTGCATCTGTTATAGTTTTGGAGAAAAATGTGTTCATTTCATGTATGCGCGAAATGCCTTAAAAATGGCTTTAAAATGGATTTGGAGCATGGAGACGATTATCTCGGGATTGCAAGATAACCAAACAAAACTTTTAGTGGATTTCTACTTATTTTATTAAATATCATCTCCACCAAACAGGACAAGCTTGCATCTGTTATAGTTTTGGAGAAAAATGTGTTCATTTCATGTATGCGCGAAATGCCTTAAAAATGGCTTTAAAATGGATTTGGAGCATGGAGACGATTATCTCGGGATTGCAAGATAACCAAACAAAACTTTTAGTGGATTTCTACTTATTTTATTAAATATCATCTCCACCAAACAGGACAAGCTTGCATCTGTTATAGTTTTGGAGAAAAATGTGTTCATTTCATGTATGCGCGAAATGCCTTAAAAATGGCTTTAAAATGGATTTGGAGCATGGAGACGATTATCTCGGGATTGCAAGATAACCAAACAAAACTTTTAGTGGATTTCTACTTATTTTATTAAATATCATCTCCACCAAACAGGACAAGCTTGCATCTGTTATAGTTTTGGAGAAAAATGTGTTCATTTCATGTATGCGCGAAATGCCTTAAAAATGGCTTTAAAATGGATTTGGAGCATGGAGACGATTATCTCGGGATTGCAAGATAACCAAACAAAACTTTTAGTGGATTTCTACTTATTTTATTAAATATCATCTCCACCAAACAGGACAAGCTTGCATCTGTTATAGTTTTGGAGAAAAATGTGTTCATTTCATGTATGCGCGAAATGCCTTAAAAATGGCTTTAAAATGGATTTGGAGCATGGAGACGATTATCTCGGGATTGCAAGATAACCAAACAAAACTTTTAGTGGATTTCTACTTATTTTATTAAATATCATCTCCACCAAACAGGACAAGCTTGCATCTGTTATAGTTTTGGAGAAAAATGTGTTCATTTCATGTATGCGCGAAATGCCTTAAAAATGGCTTTAAAATGGATTTGGAGCATGGAGACGATTATCTCGGGATTGCAAGATAACCAAACAAAACTTTTAGTGGATTTCTACTTATTTTATTAAATATCATCTCCACCAAACAGGACAAGCTTGCATCTGTTATAGTTTTGGAGAAAAATGTGTTCATTTCATGTATGCGCGAAATGCCTTAAAAATGGCTTTAAAATGGATTTGGAGCATGGAGACGATTATCTCGGGATTGCAAGATAACCAAACAAAACTTTTAGTGGATTTCTACTTATTTTATTAAATATCATCTCCACCAAACAGGACAAGCTTGCATCTGTTATAGTTTTGGAGAAAAATGTGTTCATTTCATGTATGCGCGAAATGCCTTAAAAATGGCTTTAAAATGGATTTGGAGCATGGAGACGATTATCTCGGGATTGCAAGATAACCAAACAAAACTTTTAGTGGATTTCTACTTATTTTATTAAATATCATCTCCACCAAACAGGACAAGCTTGCATCTGTTATAGTTTTGGAGAAAAATGTGTTCATTTCATGTATGCGCGAAATGCCTTAAAAATGGCTTTAAAATGGATTTGGAGCATGGAGACGATTATCTCGGGATTGCAAGATAACCAAACAAAACTTTTAGTGGATTTCTACTTATTTTATTAAATATCATCTCCACCAAACAGGACAAGCTTGCATCTGTTATAGTTTTGGAGAAAAATGTGTTCATTTCATGTATGCGCGAAATGCCTTAAAAATGGCTTTAAAATGGATTTGGAGCATGGAGACGATTATCTCGGGATTGCAAGATAACCAAACAAAACTTTTAGTGGATTTCTACTTATTTTATTAAATATCATCTCCACCAAACAGGACAAGCTTGCATCTGTTATAGTTTTGGAGAAAAATGTGTTCATTTCATGTATGCGCGAAATGCCTTAAAAATGGCTTTAAAATGGATTTGGAGCATGGAGACGATTATCTCGGGATTGCAAGATAACCAAACAAAACTTTTAGTGGATTTCTACTTATTTTATTAAATATCATCTCCACCAAACAGGACAAGCTTGCATCTGTTATAGTTTTGGAGAAAAATGTGTTCATTTCATGTATGCGCGAAATGCCTTAAAAATGGCTTTAAAATGGATTTGGAGCATGGAGACGATTATCTCGGGATTGCAAGATAACCAAACAAAACTTTTAGTGGATTTCTACTTATTTTATTAAATATCATCTCCACCAAACAGGACAAGCTTGCATCTGTTATAGTTTTGGAGAAAAATGTGTTCATTTCATGTATGCGCGAAATGCCTTAAAAATGGCTTTAAAATGGATTTGGAGCATGGAGACGATTATCTCGGGATTGCAAGATAACCAAACAAAACTTTTAGTGGATTTCTACTTATTTTATTAAATATCATCTCCACCAAACAGGACAAGCTTGCATCTGTTATAGTTTTGGAGAAAAATGTGTTCATTTCATGTATGCGCGAAATGCCTTAAAAATGGCTTTAAAATGGATTTGGAGCATGGAGACGATTATCTCGGGATTGCAAGATAACCAAACAAAACTTTTAGTGGATTTCTACTTATTTTATTAAATATCATCTCCACCAAACAGGACAAGCTTGCATCTGTTATAGTTTTGGAGAAAAATGTGTTCATTTCATGTATGCGCGAAATGCCTTAAAAATGGCTTTAAAATGGATTTGGAGCATGGAGACGATTATCTCGGGATTGCAAGATAACCAAACAAAACTTTTAGTGGATTTCTACTTATTTTATTAAATATCATCTCCACCAAACAGGACAAGCTTGCATCTGTTATAGTTTTGGAGAAAAATGTGTTCATTTCATGTATGCGCGAAATGCCTTAAAAATGGCTTTAAAATGGATTTGGAGCATGGAGACGATTATCTCGGGATTGCAAGATAACCAAACAAAACTTTTAGTGGATTTCTACTTATTTTATTAAATATCATCTCCACCAAACAGGACAAGCTTGCATCTGTTATAGTTTTGGAGAAAAATGTGTTCATTTCATGTATGCGCGAAATGCCTTAAAAATGGCTTTAAAATGGATTTGGAGCATGGAGACGATTATCTCGGGATTGCAAGATAACCAAACAAAACTTTTAGTGGATTTCTACTTATTTTATTAAATATCATCTCCACCAAACAGGACAAGCTTGCATCTGTTATAGTTTTGGAGAAAAATGTGTTCATTTCATGTATGCGCGAAATGCCTTAAAAATGGCTTTAAAATGGATTTGGAGCATGGAGACGATTATCTCGGGATTGCAAGATAACCAAACAAAACTTTTAGTGGATTTCTACTTATTTTATTAAATATCATCTCCACCAAACAGGACAAGCTTGCATCTGTTATAGTTTTGGAGAAAAATGTGTTCATTTCATGTATGCGCGAAATGCCTTAAAAATGGCTTTAAAATGGATTTGGAGCATGGAGACGATTATCTCGGGATTGCAAGATAACCAAACAAAACTTTTAGTGGATTTCTACTTATTTTATTAAATATCATCTCCACCAAACAGGACAAGCTTGCATCTGTTATAGTTTTGGAGAAAAATGTGTTCATTTCATGTATGCGCGAAATGCCTTAAAAATGGCTTTAAAATGGATTTGGAGCATGGAGACGATTATCTCGGGATTGCAAGATAACCAAACAAAACTTTTAGTGGATTTCTACTTATTTTATTAAATATCATCTCCACCAAACAGGACAAGCTTGCATCTGTTATAGTTTTGGAGAAAAATGTGTTCATTTCATGTATGCGCGAAATGCCTTAAAAATGGCTTTAAAATGGATTTGGAGCATGGAGACGATTATCTCGGGATTGCAAGATAACCAAACAAAACTTTTAGTGGATTTCTACTTATTTTATTAAATATCATCTCCACCAAACAGGACAAGCTTGCATCTGTTATAGTTTTGGAGAAAAATGTGTTCATTTCATGTATGCGCGAAATGCCTTAAAAATGGCTTTAAAATGGATTTGGAGCATGGAGACGATTATCTCGGGATTGCAAGATAACCAAACAAAACTTTTAGTGGATTTCTACTTATTTTATTAAATATCATCTCCACCAAACAGGACAAGCTTGCATCTGTTATAGTTTTGGAGAAAAATGTGTTCATTTCATGTATGCGCGAAATGCCTTAAAAATGGCTTTAAAATGGATTTGGAGCATGGAGACGATTATCTCGGGATTGCAAGATAACCAAACAAAACTTTTAGTGGATTTCTACTTATTTTATTAAATATCATCTCCACCAAACAGGACAAGCTTGCATCTGTTATAGTTTTGGAGAAAAATGTGTTCATTTCATGTATGCGCGAAATGCCTTAAAAATGGCTTTAAAATGGATTTGGAGCATGGAGACGATTATCTCGGGATTGCAAGATAACCAAACAAAACTTTTAGTGGATTTCTACTTATTTTATTAAATATCATCTCCACCAAACAGGACAAGCTTGCATCTGTTATAGTTTTGGAGAAAAATGTGTTCATTTCATGTATGCGCGAAATGCCTTAAAAATGGCTTTAAAATGGATTTGGAGCATGGAGACGATTATCTCGGGATTGCAAGATAACCAAACAAAACTTTTAGTGGATTTCTACTTATTTTATTAAATATCATCTCCACCAAACAGGACAAGCTTGCATCTGTTATAGTTTTGGAGAAAAATGTGTTCATTTCATGTATGCGCGAAATGCCTTAAAAATGGCTTTAAAATGGATTTGGAGCATGGAGACGATTATCTCGGGATTGCAAGATAACCAAACAAAACTTTTAGTGGATTTCTACTTATTTTATTAAATATCATCTCCACCAAACAGGACAAGCTTGCATCTGTTATAGTTTTGGAGAAAAATGTGTTCATTTCATGTATGCGCGAAATGCCTTAAAAATGGCTTTAAAATGGATTTGGAGCATGGAGACGATTATCTCGGGATTGCAAGATAACCAAACAAAACTTTTAGTGGATTTCTACTTATTTTATTAAATATCATCTCCACCAAACAGGACAAGCTTGCATCTGTTATAGTTTTGGAGAAAAATGTGTTCATTTCATGTATGCGCGAAATGCCTTAAAAATGGCTTTAAAATGGATTTGGAGCATGGAGACGATTATCTCGGGATTGCAAGATAACCAAACAAAACTTTTAGTGGATTTCTACTTATTTTATTAAATATCATCTCCACCAAACAGGACAAGCTTGCATCTGTTATAGTTTTGGAGAAAAATGTGTTCATTTCATGTATGCGCGAAATGCCTTAAAAATGGCTTTAAAATGGATTTGGAGCATGGAGACGATTATCTCGGGATTGCAAGATAACCAAACAAAACTTTTAGTGGATTTCTACTTATTTTATTAAATATCATCTCCACCAAACAGGACAAGCTTGCATCTGTTATAGTTTTGGAGAAAAATGTGTTCATTTCATGTATGCGCGAAATGCCTTAAAAATGGCTTTAAAATGGATTTGGAGCATGGAGACGATTATCTCGGGATTGCAAGATAACCAAACAAAACTTTTAGTGGATTTCTACTTATTTTATTAAATATCATCTCCACCAAACAGGACAAGCTTGCATCTGTTATAGTTTTGGAGAAAAATGTGTTCATTTCATGTATGCGCGAAATGCCTTAAAAATGGCTTTAAAATGGATTTGGAGCATGGAGACGATTATCTCGGGATTGCAAGATAACCAAACAAAACTTTTAGTGGATTTCTACTTATTTTATTAAATATCATCTCCACCAAACAGGACAAGCTTGCATCTGTTATAGTTTTGGAGAAAAATGTGTTCATTTCATGTATGCGCGAAATGCCTTAAAAATGGCTTTAAAATGGATTTGGAGCATGGAGACGATTATCTCGGGATTGCAAGATAACCAAACAAAACTTTTAGTGGATTTCTACTTATTTTATTAAATATCATCTCCACCAAACAGGACAAGCTTGCATCTGTTATAGTTTTGGAGAAAAATGTGTTCATTTCATGTATGCGCGAAATGCCTTAAAAATGGCTTTAAAATGGATTTGGAGCATGGAGACGATTATCTCGGGATTGCAAGATAACCAAACAAAACTTTTAGTGGATTTCTACTTATTTTATTAAATATCATCTCCACCAAACAGGACAAGCTTGCATCTGTTATAGTTTTGGAGAAAAATGTGTTCATTTCATGTATGCGCGAAATGCCTTAAAAATGGCTTTAAAATGGATTTGGAGCATGGAGACGATTATCTCGGGATTGCAAGATAACCAAACAAAACTTTTAGTGGATTTCTACTTATTTTATTAAATATCATCTCCACCAAACAGGACAAGCTTGCATCTGTTATAGTTTTGGAGAAAAATGTGTTCATTTCATGTATGCGCGAAATGCCTTAAAAATGGCTTTAAAATGGATTTGGAGCATGGAGACGATTATCTCGGGATTGCAAGATAACCAAACAAAACTTTTAGTGGATTTCTACTTATTTTATTAAATATCATCTCCACCAAACAGGACAAGCTTGCATCTGTTATAGTTTTGGAGAAAAATGTGTTCATTTCATGTATGCGCGAAATGCCTTAAAAATGGCTTTAAAATGGATTTGGAGCATGGAGACGATTATCTCGGGATTGCAAGATAACCAAACAAAACTTTTAGTGGATTTCTACTTATTTTATTAAATATCATCTCCACCAAACAGGACAAGCTTGCATCTGTTATAGTTTTGGAGAAAAATGTGTTCATTTCATGTATGCGCGAAATGCCTTAAAAATGGCTTTAAAATGGATTTGGAGCATGGAGACGATTATCTCGGGATTGCAAGATAACCAAACAAAACTTTTAGTGGATTTCTACTTATTTTATTAAATATCATCTCCACCAAACAGGACAAGCTTGCATCTGTTATAGTTTTGGAGAAAAATGTGTTCATTTCATGTATGCGCGAAATGCCTTAAAAATGGCTTTAAAATGGATTTGGAGCATGGAGACGATTATCTCGGGATTGCAAGATAACCAAACAAAACTTTTAGTGGATTTCTACTTATTTTATTAAATATCATCTCCACCAAACAGGACAAGCTTGCATCTGTTATAGTTTTGGAGAAAAATGTGTTCATTTCATGTATGCGCGAAATGCCTTAAAAATGGCTTTAAAATGGATTTGGAGCATGGAGACGATTATCTCGGGATTGCAAGATAACCAAACAAAACTTTTAGTGGATTTCTACTTATTTTATTAAATATCATCTCCACCAAACAGGACAAGCTTGCATCTGTTATAGTTTTGGAGAAAAATGTGTTCATTTCATGTATGCGCGAAATGCCTTAAAAATGGCTTTAAAATGGATTTGGAGCATGGAGACGATTATCTCGGGATTGCAAGATAACCAAACAAAACTTTTAGTGGATTTCTACTTATTTTATTAAATATCATCTCCACCAAACAGGACAAGCTTGCATCTGTTATAGTTTTGGAGAAAAATGTGTTCATTTCATGTATGCGCGAAATGCCTTAAAAATGGCTTTAAAATGGATTTGGAGCATGGAGACGATTATCTCGGGATTGCAAGATAACCAAACAAAACTTTTAGTGGATTTCTACTTATTTTATTAAATATCATCTCCACCAAACAGGACAAGCTTGCATCTGTTATAGTTTTGGAGAAAAATGTGTTCATTTCATGTATGCGCGAAATGCCTTAAAAATGGCTTTAAAATGGATTTGGAGCATGGAGACGATTATCTCGGGATTGCAAGATAACCAAACAAAACTTTTAGTGGATTTCTACTTATTTTATTAAATATCATCTCCACCAAACAGGACAAGCTTGCATCTGTTATAGTTTTGGAGAAAAATGTGTTCATTTCATGTATGCGCGAAATGCCTTAAAAATGGCTTTAAAATGGATTTGGAGCATGGAGACGATTATCTCGGGATTGCAAGATAACCAAACAAAACTTTTAGTGGATTTCTACTTATTTTATTAAATATCATCTCCACCAAACAGGACAAGCTTGCATCTGTTATAGTTTTGGAGAAAAATGTGTTCATTTCATGTATGCGCGAAATGCCTTAAAAATGGCTTTAAAATGGATTTGGAGCATGGAGACGATTATCTCGGGATTGCAAGATAACCAAACAAAACTTTTAGTGGATTTCTACTTATTTTATTAAATATCATCTCCACCAAACAGGACAAGCTTGCATCTGTTATAGTTTTGGAGAAAAATGTGTTCATTTCATGTATGCGCGAAATGCCTTAAAAATGGCTTTAAAATGGATTTGGAGCATGGAGACGATTATCTCGGGATTGCAAGATAACCAAACAAAACTTTTAGTGGATTTCTACTTATTTTATTAAATATCATCTCCACCAAACAGGACAAGCTTGCATCTGTTATAGTTTTGGAGAAAAATGTGTTCATTTCATGTATGCGCGAAATGCCTTAAAAATGGCTTTAAAATGGATTTGGAGCATGGAGACGATTATCTCGGGATTGCAAGATAACCAAACAAAACTTTTAGTGGATTTCTACTTATTTTATTAAATATCATCTCCACCAAACAGGACAAGCTTGCATCTGTTATAGTTTTGGAGAAAAATGTGTTCATTTCATGTATGCGCGAAATGCCTTAAAAATGGCTTTAAAATGGATTTGGAGCATGGAGACGATTATCTCGGGATTGCAAGATAACCAAACAAAACTTTTAGTGGATTTCTACTTATTTTATTAAATATCATCTCCACCAAACAGGACAAGCTTGCATCTGTTATAGTTTTGGAGAAAAATGTGTTCATTTCATGTATGCGCGAAATGCCTTAAAAATGGCTTTAAAATGGATTTGGAGCATGGAGACGATTATCTCGGGATTGCAAGATAACCAAACAAAACTTTTAGTGGATTTCTACTTATTTTATTAAATATCATCTCCACCAAACAGGACAAGCTTGCATCTGTTATAGTTTTGGAGAAAAATGTGTTCATTTCATGTATGCGCGAAATGCCTTAAAAATGGCTTTAAAATGGATTTGGAGCATGGAGACGATTATCTCGGGATTGCAAGATAACCAAACAAAACTTTTAGTGGATTTCTACTTATTTTATTAAATATCATCTCCACCAAACAGGACAAGCTTGCATCTGTTATAGTTTTGGAGAAAAATGTGTTCATTTCATGTATGCGCGAAATGCCTTAAAAATGGCTTTAAAATGGATTTGGAGCATGGAGACGATTATCTCGGGATTGCAAGATAACCAAACAAAACTTTTAGTGGATTTCTACTTATTTTATTAAATATCATCTCCACCAAACAGGACAAGCTTGCATCTGTTATAGTTTTGGAGAAAAATGTGTTCATTTCATGTATGCGCGAAATGCCTTAAAAATGGCTTTAAAATGGATTTGGAGCATGGAGACGATTATCTCGGGATTGCAAGATAACCAAACAAAACTTTTAGTGGATTTCTACTTATTTTATTAAATATCATCTCCACCAAACAGGACAAGCTTGCATCTGTTATAGTTTTGGAGAAAAATGTGTTCATTTCATGTATGCGCGAAATGCCTTAAAAATGGCTTTAAAATGGATTTGGAGCATGGAGACGATTATCTCGGGATTGCAAGATAACCAAACAAAACTTTTAGTGGATTTCTACTTATTTTATTAAATATCATCT